>NC_091820.1:1035000-1067500 GCF_041296235.1 Equus asinus | reverse complement strand
TAGCTCTTCAGTGTTGTCACCACACACATAAAAATGATACTGAGTTGATGAACCTGTTAATTAGCTTGATTGTGGTGATCATTTCACAGTGGATACACATATCAAGCCATCATGTTGTACACCTTAAATAGATATAATTTTATTTGCCAATTATACTTCGATAAACCTGGAATTTTTTTTTAAAGACAAGGACTGCTCCCACCAAGGGGTAGGACCATGAGAGGGGACCCAGGAGATAATGATGGGACTGATAAAAAAAAATCTACCACGTTGGTTTCCCTTTCTTGAGGAGCATGCCCCAACTTTCACATTTTGGGGGATGTTGCTCAGTTCCCCTGTGTCCATCGGGGCCCCAGCTGGAAGCAGACCTTGAAAAGGAGACTACAGTGCATCTAAGGCAGGGAGCCTTCACTAACAGGAACCAGAGGAGGGTTGTGTTCCAGGGACCCAGGTGGGAGGCAGGATGCCACCACCATCCCTAGGCTCGGAGCCTTCCGGATTCCGGAGGGGGAGTTGGCAGGGGCTGCCCGCAGGGGTGGTGGCCTCGGATAGAAGACCCAATGCAGCCCTGCCCACCAGGAGGCTGGTCCCTCCATCCCCCTGCTCCCTGTACCCATCTCCTCAAGGGGCCTGTGCTGTCTGCACCCAACCTCCGTCTGGCGGGAATCTGAGCCGAGGGGACGCAGGGTCTAGATGCAGCTTCCCGCGGCCAGGCCAGGTGGGAAGGCGTTGACCTGGCGGGACAAACCGAGAAGACCCAGTACAACTTTTGTGGCTGTTAGTACAGTTGAGTGAATTCCAACTTTCAGTTCCCCGGCTCCATGCACAGAAGATGGGAACCCTGCCTGGTCTTTTTGCACCATCCTCTCCCCTTCTGGGACTTAGATCAGACAACGCTCCGCTGCCATTCATAGGGTTTTCATGACCAAGTTTTTTGGAAGTGGGTCTGGTGTTTCACTTGATTCTCAAGGGTGTTGCAGAAACCCATTTGTATTAGTTGCTCAGGCTGCCCTAACAAAGGACCCCAAACTGGGCAGCTTACACAACAGACACTGATGGTCTCCCAGTCCTGGAGGCTGGACGTGCAAGATCCAGGTGCGGGCAGGGCTGGTTCCTCCTGAGGCCTCTCTCCGTGGTGTGTAGACACCATCTTGTCCCTGTGTCCTCACATGGTCGTCTGTCTGTGCGTGTCTGTGTCCTCATCTCCTCTTCTCATAAGGACCCCAGTCCTGTTGGATCAGGACCCACCCTCATGACCTCAGTTTACCTTCATCACCTCTTTAAAGACCCATGTCCAAATACACTCCCATTCTGACATCCTGGGGGTTAGGGCTTTGACGTAGGAATTTTGGGGGCGGGGGACACAAACATCTATTCATAACATCGTTAAACCTTCCACTAGAATCATTCGAACTGATCATGGTTCAAGAATGTCCTGACATTCAATGAAAACAGCTGTAAACATCGATTTCTTCAAGCTCCATTATTAGCCAGATTCAAGTCTAGGCATGTGTCGCTTAACGACGGGGATGTTCTGAGAAATGCGTCTTTAGGCAATTTCGTCTCTCTGTGAACGTCACAGAGCGTCCTAACACAAGCCTAGGCGGTATAGCCTACTACACACCTAGGCTAGATGGTAGTAATCTTATGGGAACCCCATCAGGTATGCAGTCCGTCACTGACGGATACATCATAATGGGGCGCGCGGACGACTGAGTATATTATTCAGCCCTTTACAACTGGCACAGAGGGTCTCAGCGTGCTTTGCCCGAGCCATGGAGGGTTTTCCTTGCTCGTTGTTAGTCTTAGGAGGGAGTAGAAAGGGAGGTAAACCATCTAAACGTGAGCCACTGCTCCATGCTCGTTAACGTAATTAATGTAATGTAATTAAGTCCACAAGCACCAGGCTGGTCCAGGCTCTGCTCCGCAAACGGGCTTCTGCTGTGGAATTTCTTGGAAAACCAGCGTATTCCCAACCTAACAACGGAGCGGAAAGACTGCATAAAACAGATTTCCCCCCGGGGGGGGGGGTTCAATTGTCTGTGTTTGCCCTCCATCCACAATCCTTCTCCACCCACCTCCACCCCTCCTTTGAAGGACCCAGCCGGACGTTGCTCTTCATAACCCCATGGATCCCACAGAGAAGACCATCCACCCTGGAGTACCCAGCTTTCGGAAAACCTCAACCAGAGACACAGACTCAAGTGCTCACAGGGTTTTATAGACGAGGGAAGGACACCGAGCCTGAGAAGATAAAAATCTGGAGTCTTGAGATGGGGAGATGATCCTGGATGATGCAGGTGAGCCCAGTGCCATCACCCGGGTCCTTGTAAGACGGAGACAGGAGGATCAGGATCAGAGAAGATGATGTGATGATGGAAGCAGAGGTCGGAGGGATGCATTTTGCAGATGGAGGGTGGAGCCGTCAGACAGAACCTTCCAGAAGCTGGAAAAGGCAAGGAAGCAGCTTCTCCTCTCAAGCCTCCAAGAGGAGCCAGCTCTGCCCACACCTTGACGTCAGCCCAGAGAGACCCACGGCTGACTTGTGACATCCAGAACCATGAGACGGTAAGTCTGTGCTGTTTTAAGCTGCTGAGTACGTGATGATTTGTTATGTCAGCTCTAGTAGGAAGCTGACACACTTCCTAGAGGTGTCGGTCCCCACTCCCCAATTCACGAAGGGAAGGGACATTGCGTTCCCTCTTCAGCATCTCTCCGCTCCTGCCCATTCTAGACGGACATGGTTCAAGTTCACCTCATCCCTATCCTGAGGCCCCACGGCGCTCCACACCCCTATGAGGGGAAATACCACCTCTTTGCTCTCCTTTTTAAAATGCATTCTCTCTTGCTCATTGGGAGCAACCATGGACAAGGATGAAGTATATTCCTCTCTGTTGTCAGAAAGCCTTGCATCCCCCACCCAAAAAAATGTATGCAAAGAAAAAACTGCAGAACAAGTAAACAGATTCGCATGCCCATCTTCCCCCTGTTCCCTTGTTTAAAAACCCCAGCTTTAACCACACCTGTAGGACCCACGACCGAAACCACGTGCTTCAAATTTAGAGGTTCCGGCTGGCTTATCAACGTCTGGAATCTCTGCAGAAAACCCCCTTTTGGGCTCTTTATTTGACGTCCTTTAACACTTTCTTGTATGCTCCTCGTGAGTTCAGTTCATTTGGAGTCAAACTATTTTTTTCTCATGGAACACTGTCAGTATTTAAGTCTTGCATGATTTTATTTTATGCATTTTGCTAGTAACGTGTTGCAAAATGAACTCTAAGAACGGTTGGGTGAGTGGAGGGGGATGAGAAAAGACCCCAGAGAAGGGCACTGTCCGCAGACCCAAAGTGGAAGGGAGCAGCCTGGAGCCCAAGGATGTACACAGAGTCAATTTGCAACTGGATCCAACAAGCTCTATGTTTATCTCCGGGGCCGCCTGCAAATCTGGTCTTTGTTAGCCAAGATAAGGGCAGGGAGGTTTATAAGGAGCTGGTTGAAGTCCACAGCTCCCCTGGTGACCTCAGGATCTGTTTCTTTCTTTATAGTTTGAATGTTTGGGACTGGCCTAACCGGTTAGACGGGCCGGTTTAGCTAAGTGAACACAGAGGCATGACCGGCCCCGCCCCTGCAGGGTCTACCGTCACCTTAGTGCTCAGTCGGCAGACAGAGTAGATTCTACACCGTTAAGAAAGCTCTGCCTGAGGGGGCTGTGCTCCGTGGGGTCTGGGCAATCCACTCAGATATCCAAACGGGGCAGATTCTGACGAACAGAGTCAGCTTGGGCTGGACCCATATCCGCCTATTAAACCTCCAGTGTGGCATTCAACCGATGGTGTTGGTGCATTTGGATGGCGACAGGCAAAAAGACGACTTTAGACCCTTATCTCACACCATGCACAAACAGAAACTCAAAATCCACAGGAGATCTAAACATCAGAGAGAAATCTACAAAACCTCCAGGAGAAACTCTTTTTCATCTTGGGTTAGGAAGAGGGTGTCTTATCTTCTGATCTATTACCAAAAAGACTTGATAAATGAGAGTTTATGAAATTGCAAAGCTTTGGTACGTCAGAGTACCATGAAGAAAGGGAAAAGATAAGACAAGCCGCAGACTGGGGGAAAATTTTTGCCAATGAATACAGCTCACTAAGAAGAAGACAGTCAATCCAATTAATAAGTGGGCAAAAGATGTGAACAGAAGATATAAATGGCTGATAAGCTGGTTAAAAGATGCTCCACATCATGAGTCAGTAGGGAGATGCAAACGAAACTCACAGTAAGATGCCACTTCACACCCTGCCACACTAGGATGGCTAGAATCAAAAAGACAGACAATGACTAGTGTTGTTCAGAATGGGGAGAAATCAGAGCCCTCCTACATTGCCGACAGGGGGCAAAAAAGAGGGTGCGGCCACTCCTGAAAATAGTTGAGCCATTACTCAAAACTGTAAACATCAAGTTACCGTATGACTCAGCTGTTCCACTCCTAGGTACCCATCGAAGAGAGGCGCAAACATACGTCCACAGAAACACTTGCAAACATATTGTTCACAGCAGCACTATTCACAGGGGCCAACACGTAGAAATAACCCACTGTCCACTGACGGATGAAAGGGTAAACGCAATGTGGTCCATCCAATGCCGTGGGATATTCTTCAGCTATAAGACAGAATGAAGCTCCGTTACATGCTACAACCTGGATGAACCAAAAGAAGGGGGGAAAAAAGCCATTCTGAGTGAAAGAAACCAGACACAAGAGCCCACAAATCATTCCATTTATATGAAATGTCCACAGAAGGTGAAACTAGAGAGAGAGAAAATAGATTAGTGGCTGTCTGGGGCAAGGATGGGGAATTAACTGTAAATGGACATGAAAGATGCCATTGGGGTCATGGAAATGCTCTAAAATTAGAACATGGTGACGTTTGCACCATTTGGTAAATTGACTGAAAAATCGTTGAATTATATACTTTAAACAGCTGAACTTTTTGACATAGAATGTTGTTTTTAAAATTCCAACTGTCTTTTTTTTTTTTTTTTTTTTTCCTTTCTGCAGGCTCTTAACCAGGCAGGGGTTGATGTTGAATTTACCAGCTTGCTTTTTCGAGCTTTTCCAGCAAAGACATTCTCAGGTTTGTCTTAAGTGTGGTTCAGGAAAAGCAGGCCGGTGTATAAAGTTCAACCTGTAACCGGCTATGTACAACATAAAAAAGGTGGCCTGCATTCTGATGCCTCTAAGATGAACAGAGCTTCATAACCAAGGTCTCCTTAACATAACAGAAGAGAAAACATTCCTGAAAGGGTCTGGGATAAGCCAGAACTCCCTGTACTCAGCTGTCTTCCCTCCTGGTTAGACGGTACCATGACTCGGTTACACATTAAAAGGCGCCAAACGAAATACCTGCCTTTTGGCTTTGTGAACCAACAGCCGCAGAACATCTCCCAAACCAAGGTAGGTTGGTCTCCGTTATCTTCCATCGCGATGCTTTTGGAACCTGGGATAAACATCCGGGTACAATTGAATTGCTTGTCTCAGCCTTAATTTCTATCATTAAGATTGTCATAACCATGGGTAGGTGTCTTTCTTTATGCCACGTGCATAAACATTTACCCATGTGCCGGTTGGTTGACATGTTTGATTTGCGGTTAACTAACCATAGAGGCGTTGTTTGGGGTGCTGAGTTCAGTTCCTCATGGCTGACCCCCGTGGGCACATGACCCCTTGTCATGCATGCCTGCCCCCCCAAAATGGAGATAAGATGAAGGCAGAGGATCCTGGGCCCCCTTCCTCCCTCCTGGTCCTCCTGACCTCTGCCTTCCTCCCAGGGCTGCTGGAAGCAAGAGGCAGAATTAGTCTGACTACCTCACCCCTATAACTTACCCTTGCCTCCCACATCTCTAGCTCCCGGCTCCCAAGAAAGGGAAGGCCACACTCAGAAACCCAGCTTGCAATGAGGGGAGGCGACAGCTGGCTTGGCATTTCTACACGTGTCCATGAGGCAGGATAGAGTTGTCTGCGGCGGTTAAAAACAGAGGTTTGGAAGCTGGCAGCCTTGTGTGCAAATTCCTACCTCTATTTCTTCGTTATCATGTCTTTGGGCAAATTTCTTAAACTCAACTTCAGTGTCTGCAACTATAGCATGAGACATACGCAACTCCCCATTTAATCGCTTTTTTAAAAAAAACTTTTTTATGCTGGGATAATTGGAGATTTACCTGCAGTTGTAAGAAATAATATAGAGAGATCCCACGTAGGCTTTGTCTGTTTCCCCCAATGGTCCAGCTTGCAAAGCTGTATACAGCATCACAACCAGAATATTGGCGGTGATGCAATCCATTGCTCTCGTTCAGATTTCCTCAAGGTAGCTTGTTCTTCTCTGTACGCCTGTCTTTTTAGTTCTTTGCAATTTGTTTGCACGTGTAGATTCCTGTGAAAGCACTAAGATAAAGATATACAAGAGTTCCACCACACGGCTCCCGGGCCAACCTTTTATAGTCACTACTGTCTCTCCCATTCCTCTCAACCCCTGGCAACCTCTGGTTGGTTCCCCATCTTTCTAATTTTGTCATTTGGAAGGGCAAATACCATCGTTATGGGTCCGCGATAATCACAGAGTGGCAGATCCGGATGGTTCAACTCCACCTACGTTGGGCGTAATCCTAACGTGTACCTCTGAGGTTGAAAGGGTTCGATGGGCGTGTCTTAGTCTGTTGGACATTTATTTCTCCCAGTTCTGGAGGCTGCAAGCCCAAGGTGATGGTGTTGACAGATTTGGTGACCGGCGAGAACCGCTTCCTGGTTCGTAAATGGCGTCTTCTCGCTGTGTCCTCATATGATGGAAAAGGCAAGGGAGCTTTCTGGGGTCTCTTTTATAAGAGCACTGATCCCATCCATGGGAGCTCCACTGTCATGATCTAACCAGCTTCCAAAGGTCCCACCTCCTAACACCACCCCATCGGGGGTTAGGGCGTCAACATAGGAATTTTGGAGGGATGCAGGACATTTCAGTGACACTGTGTGCTCAGGTGGGGCTGCAATGAAGCTTTTGTGGATAATCATTAAAATGACTAACCACTTAGATTCACATGGATATGCTTGATCAAGCTCTAGGCATGTGTAGATGCTGAACAGGTCATTACCCCTTGCCCTGTGTCATTCTTTTGCAAGGCTCCTGTGACCTTTGGACAGAGGAGCACAGGGGAACATATCGTTGTCCTTTAATCTCCGTGCCAATGGGGAGAATTCCGTTCTGCCTGATAATAATACAAAATGCATTTTAAAAGCCATCCTTCTCCACCAACATGCAAGGCAAGACCAGATTTAACCCAGTATGTCTCAAACAAGATTGAAGAATATTCCCAAAGTGATGAATGAAGTCATGAACCCATCATCTGAGTAACGAGCCTTGCGTTTCACGGTGTTTAGCCAAGAAATTCATGCCTCCTCCTGTGAAATGAGAAGTTGGTCTTCTGGGAGTTTTTTCCAGGAAGTGAAATTTGTCTACTCTAACAAATTCTCCTCCCTTCAAAGATTTATTTGGAAAAAGCTCGAACTTTCTCTGAAGAATAGTTTAAGGATGCTGAATGCCTTTGCTCCTGATCTCCTTGGGTCCTTAGATGTTGTACCATCTCAAGAGGATTTGGAGAGGTGAAATGACTTGCTGCCCTAGGTGACAGGTCTGAGAACTCAGTCTGAGGGGTCTCTAAGTTAACCTGCACCCCACTGGAACAGTGCAGAGCTGTGAGAGGTGAGATCCACTCAGATCCATCAGAGGGAGAAATTTCAGCTCAAGAAAGACACTTGGGTCCTCCCTGCTCCTGAAGACGTCACCATCAGCTAAAGTTGCCCGTTGCTTGCCTTGTTCCACGAAAGTCTCGCTCCCAGGAGAAGTGCACCTCTGGCAATCTTGGCATTGTTTTCCTAAGCTTTTGGTGCTCACATTTCTTCTGGTGAACCTCAAGCTTTGGAAAGGTTGGCTAGACAACTTTTCGTATACCTCTAAAAACTGAAATCATGGAAGGCACCATGTAGGAAAGAGATGGGTGGTGGGTGGAGATGGTGTGATGTCAAACCTAAAATTAAGCCTCCATATTACATGCTGCTTTGAAATCTGGTAGAATCGAGAGTCCTTGAATGGGCTCACTGCAAATTCCCCTCCCCACCCTGCTCTCGTGGATAAGGTCCACCTAGTGAAACAACCTTCTCTATCCCGGGACCAGGCACAGTTCCTGCTCATCCCTGAGGAACTGGCTTCAGTGCCACGCCAGCCCATGGAGTTACTCGAACAAGCCAATCACATCCTCTAGCGGGATCCAGGGCTCACCCCATCCTCTTGTGGCTACAAAGCCGGCCTTCCATTTCCCACTCTTGTTCGCAAGTGCAACCCCCAGGTGGCCCTGCATGGCGTGCAATGTCCTCCTTCACCACGCTGGGAGCACATGTGACTCAGAGACTGTTGTCCATCACATCTGTCTAGTGTCAAGTGTCACGTGTTCAGCCATTCCCGTAATCCTAGGGGAGGACTCCTCCCCTCACCAATGGAGCCAAGAGGAGACAATTTAAACAGATGGCTTTGTAGAGATGTTAGGGCTTTCTACTGTCTCTGAGAAATGGATCATACGAGTTGCCTGTTGGCATCCAAATCTGTGTGCACAATACACACCCCTTCACTGGAATCCGTTAATAATAAACACAGTGATGATAATGGTGGGTGTAAATGGCTCACTTTGTCAATGGGGGAAATCGAGCTACAGAAATTTACCCTTCGCTCCAGCTTCTTTAGGATTCCTTGTGCCCAGAGGTCACGGAACATGATTTATATAAAGGCACTTGCCAAAACGAGAACCAGGAAACGTGCAGGGACTCAACGCACAAGAATTGAGATGGCTCCTCAGATCACCTAAGATCTTGCACCTCCTTATGATCATAAACTTGCTTCTTTCTCCCCAAACCCACCACCCTGTCCTCCCCTCCCCAAGACGCACTTTGGAAAAAGGAACCCTTCTTCCTTTCAGAAAGAGGGGCTCCTTCCTGAATCTACATCAGAAAACCTAACATAAGCTTTATTTGTACTAATTATAAACATTTATCCATCACTTGCCCCGTGCGGGGCGCACCGCTGACACTTTAAATGTATTCTTTGATTTGAATCCCCATGGCAACCCTGGCAGAACTGGGTTGGTTGTTATACCCATTTTACAGATAAGAAAACTAATGCTGAGAGAGGTACGTTGCCTTCCCCACCTCACCCAGCAAGTGGGAATATGGCCTTTCCACCAGTCAGTCTGGCCACTGGAGAATCCTGGTAGTAACAGGAGACATTTGAAGATTTTAGGAAAATCATCAAGATTCCATATAATAAAGTCAAGCAACAAAGTACTGAGAATGAAGCCAAGAGCCTGTGCCTACCTAAATCATCACAATAGGTGCTTTTCTCCTGCTCCCCCCTGCCATTTTTTTGAGATATAATTGACCCACTGTTTAAGACGTGAAGCATAATGACTTGACTTACATATATTGCAAAAAGATTACCACAGCAAGTTTAGTTAACATCCACCGTCTCGTATAGATACAAAAAAAAAAAAAAAAAAAAGAAAAGAACTGTTATTTCCTTGTGATGAGAACCCTTAGGATCTACTCTCTTTGCAGCTTGCAAACAGACCACACGACAGTGTTGACTGTAGTCATCACGTTGTACAGTACATCCCCAGGACTCATTTATCTCATAACTGGAAGTTGGTACATTTGACCGCTTTCCTCCAATGCCCCCACCCTCCACCCCCTACCCCTGGTAACCACAAATCTGGTCTCTTTTTCTATGAATTTTTTTTTAGATTCCACATATATATGAGATCATACAGTATCTGTCTTTCTCTGTCAGACTTATTTCACATAGCATAATGCCCTCAAGGTCCATCCATGTTGTTGCAAATGGCAGGATTTCCTTCCTTTTTATGGCTTAGTAATATTCCATTGTATAAATATACACTACAACTTCTTTATCCATTCATCCATCGATGGACAGAGATGTGAGTAATATCCTGGCGCATAGTAACTATCAGCCTTGATATGACATAATATCCAGACTGAGGATACTGTTGTTCTGTGTTACAGGATTTTTCTGGCCTAGGCCCATCAGGAAAAAGGCAAGACAACATGAGTGGCCTGAATAATCACAGGTAAGAGAAGCCAATTCACTGCCATTATTTCTCTTTTTCAATAAAACGGAAATTTCTGGCAAGGAACTGCAACAGAAATCCCTTTTAACTTTCTAGATTTTGGTGCTCATTTGGGAGAGCATCATTGGGAAAAGCACCATCCAATATGACACTGGGTCTTGTTGGGGGGGGCGAGTGTTGGGGAGAGGGTACTTATACAGCATCTACCAGTTCACCAGTATCTGCCCAAATTAAAATGCCCCTCCATCTGCCCAGCTGCTCCACCCCCAGGACTCGATCTTTCAGATCCACTTGAACATGTATCAGCTACCAATTGCTATGTAACAAATTACCCCAAAACTTAACCTCTTCAAACAGCACATGTTGATTGTCTCATGCTTTCTCAGGCTTGGCTCAGCTGGGTCCCTGAGATCAGAGTCTCTCACAGGATTCAGTCAAGGTGTGGGTGGGGCAGTGGTCATCTCAAGGTTCACCTGGGGCAATATCTATTTCCTCACTCGCTCACTGATGGTTCAGTCCCTCACAGGCTGGTGGGTTGAGGGCCTCAGATCCCTTGCTGATGGGTGGCCAGAGGCTTCCCTCAATTCCTTGCCAGGTTGGCCTCTCCATCAGGGCTGGCGTATGAGGAGAGAAAGAGAAAACAAAGACAGAGAGAGAGAGAGAGTGCCAGCAAGCAAGATGGAAGTCAATCTCTTATAACCCAGTCACAGAAGCGACACCCCCTCACTTTTGCCATACTCCCTTCACTAAGAGTGAATCCCTAGGTCTGGTCCACACTCAAGAGGTGAGGAGGACATAAGGGTGTGAATTCCACCAGGTTGCCACGAAGATGCGAACCAGGGGTATGATGCTGTGAAGGCTTGACTGGGGATGGAGGATTTGCGCCAAGGTTACTCCCTCACGTGCCTGACACGTTCGTGCTGGTTGTTGACAGGAAGCTTCAGTTCCTCCCCACATTGACTTCTCTACAGAGTTGCTTGACTGTCCTCACAACATGGCGGCCACTTCCCCCAGAGCAAATTTTCCAAGAGACCGCAGGCAGAAGCCGCAATGTTTTCTGTGTTCTAGCCTCAGAAGTCCCACAGCATCGTTTCTGCAGTATCTTGTTAGTCACACATATCAGCCTGTTAATGTTGGCAAGGGTCTACACGGGGGTGTCAACGCCAGGCAGGAATCATTGGGGGCCATCTTGGAAGTTGACTGCCTCACGAAACTACGTCCCGGGAGTTTCACGGAGAGCAAAACAACAAGCTTGTACCTAACACTTGAAATGGATGCTATCCTTGTCCCTCCGTGAAATGCAATTATTAATTAGTGAAGGCATGAAGAGTCACTGGAAATGAAAGATTTTAAGGCAGACATCCAGAAACATCTTTAAGCAACTCTACATTTTAAATGAACCTTCCTGTCGAATACAAAGGTTGGTTTTATGTTGTGTCTTTCTTTTCAGGAACTGTTGGCCTCTCATGCTGGTCTTGTGCCTCCTTGTCCCGACAAGCACGCCAATTCCCGCTAAACCAAACATGGTTCTGATAATGGCGGATGACCTAGGGATCGGAGATCTCGGCTGCTATGGAAACCATACCTTAAGGTAAGGGACTCTTTGGTAAATTTAAATATTAGGTTTCCTAAAATAGTAGGTTGGGCTACTAAATTTTCCGTAACAAAAAAGAAATCAGAATCCATACATCACTCAAAGTTTTACTTTATCTTTAATTCCAATAAGCTCAGATCTTTATAGGGAAGGCCATAAACCACAAAAGAAATACAGCTGCATTTGCCTTTTCTCATTCTTCTCTAAAAAGAAGATTCTGGTGAATGTCACAGGGTCAAGAGAGACCTTTGGCATTGACAAAATCCAATTTATATTGACAAAAACATAACCCACTGAGTCATTATCTCATGGGAGCCTATACTTTGCAATGTCTTGGCAGATTTTTCAAAGTCGTGGCTCACTAGAACCTAGTAGATGGATGAGAGAGCATCTAAGGTCTTCAGAACGACATTCTTTAAATGAAATGTATCCAAATGACAGTATATTCAGGATTACTCTGAACTTTTTCAGTTAGATGAAGAACATCCATTTTGCTAATGGAAAACACTAGACTACCTCTAGGGTATTTTGGGCGTGGGATCTTTCTCTGACAACCGGTGGACTTTTCTTTAATGCATTTGAGCTACACATCGGTGCTTCGTAGTTTAGAATTCTGGTGAGGAGATAAGGCCGGGGAGAGGGTTTCAAACTCCTAGCTCTTCTGTGGGTCTTAGCCCCTCACAGTTACTGATTGCAATGAAGGAGAGGGTTTGATGTGGTCATTGAAAGCATCAAGTGTCCTGTCTCAGTCATGTCAACCAGAACAGTGACCCTCAATTGATCTTTGCTGCATAAAGACGCCCCTTGGTTCCTTTGTCAATTGCATGCCCCTCCATGTAGGTGATCAGAGCAGGATTGCCAACGAGATCTCCTCTCCTGACGCCCCTCTCCTTGGCCGTGGGAGTCACCTCCAGGTCTTGTTCTGACTGTATTCCTCACTCTTTATGGCCTCTTTATCTTAGGACCCCCAATATTGACCGGCTTGCAAGGGAAGGCATCCGTCTGACCCAGCACATTGCTGCAGCTTCCATCTGCACTCCCAGCAGGGCAGCCTTTTTGACGGGAAGGTACCCAATTCGATCAGGTGTGCAAGTACCTGATATTTACATTACAGCATCATGATAAAACGTACTCTCCACATCCTTTACTAGTAGGTATGGCTGTTCATGCTTCTTTACATTCAGCACAAGTTAAGAAGAATCAAGTCCAGGCGGCCCATGGAGCCTAGGGTGGTGTGTTCCTGTGAGTAGGGCCCATGTCAGCCAGCAGAGTGTGGTTTTCTCTGAGCAGGGATTCAGAATTCACACCAGAAGTGGTGGTGATGGATGGTGAGATTCTGGAGGACCCAAGGGGGAAGGGAACAAGATGTTATGGGTTGAAGTATGTCCCCCAAAAGACATATAGGAGTTCTAACTCCTGGCACTTGGAAATGGGACATAATTTGGAAATAGGGTCTTTGCAGATGTGATGAAGTGAAGGATGGAGAGGAGGGCGTCCTGGAGGAGGGTGGCCCTGAATCCTATGACAGTGTCCTCATCAGAGACAGAAGAGGAGACGCAGACGCAGAGGAGCAGCCCCGTGAGGATGGAGGCAGAGACGGGAGGGAGGCGGCCACCAGCCCAGGGACGCCTGGAGCCCCGGACGATGGAAGAGGCAGGAGGGACCCTCCCCTGGAGCCTCCGGAGGGAGCACGGCCCTGTGACACCTTGATCTCAGACTTCTGGCCTCTAGGACTGGAGAGGATGAATTCCCATGGTTTGAGCCCTCCAGTGTGTGGTCACGTATTATTACAGCCACAGGAGACTCATACACAAGACACAGAGGGCAAGAGGATTCAGAGCTTGAACAGTCCCCCAGTAGAGTTAGACACAAACTGTTTTCAAGCAAGTATCACTTCTTCCAGTTTACCATGGAGGGCTGGGCAGATCCTCTGGCTTGCTCAAGGCTACACAGCTCCTAGCAGAGTTGGAGTTGTAACTCTGCTTCTAGAATGTTCTGCCACCTGTCAATAGGAGGGCTACATGCTGACCACGTGTGAACATGCTTCTTCACCCCATGACCACAGCTCAATATGGGGTGAAGATTGTCCTGCCCCTCACCTCCCACTTGCTCCTATATTAGGATTCTCCCAGTTGTAAGCAACTGGACACTCACAGCAAAGTGTCTGTATCAACATCCTATGGCTGCCCTAGAAATGCCCTCAGGCTTGGTGGCTCTTAGCAACGCAAATATATCATCTTCCAGTTCTGGAGGTCCGAAGCCCACACTGGGGGCCCACTGGGCTAAAATCAAGGGGTCAGCAGGGCTGGTTCCCTCTGGACACTCTAGGGAAGAATCCATTTCCTTGCCTCTTCCAGGTTCTAGAGGCTGCCCACTTTCCTTGGCTCATGGCCCCTTCTTCCATCTTTGAGCCAGCAGTTGCTGGTTGAGTCTTTCTTATGTTGCATCACTCTAACACTCTTATTCTATCTTCAAATCTCCCTCTGCCTCCCTCTTATGAAGACCCTTCTGATGACATTGAACCCACCTATGTAGTCCAGGATCATCCTCTCGTCTCAAGATCATTCATCACATCTGCAAGATCCCCCTGCCATAGAAAGTAACATTCACAGGTTCCAGGATTTAGGATGTGAACATTTTGGGGGTCATTATTCTGTCTACCACAGGGGCAGTAGGACGTGGACATCTTTGGGAACATTATTCTGTCTACCCCTTGAAGATTAGGATGTGGACATCTCTGGGGGACGTTATTCTGTCCACCACACAAGGGTTAGGTTGTGGACATCTTTGTAGTCCATTATTCTGTGTCTTCCACAGTGTTTTAAGCAAAACAAATGAAAACAGGTCAAGGAAGGTACTCATTAATTTCTGTAACTATGAAAGTTGAGAGCTGACCTAGTGTCAGGCATGGCTGGCTATTCTGGATTCAAGGGTGTCCCTACAACGTGTCTTTCTCCATCTCTGAGTTGGCTTCCTTCCTAGGGCATGCCCTTCCCCATGGTGACCAAATGACCCCCAGACAATAAAGAATTACTCATTTGCCTGCTTCCAGGCCATTGGAAAAAGAGAAACATACTCACTCAGATGTTTTCCCTCAAAGTCCCAGCACTGAGTCTTTTCAGATAAACCTGGATTGCATGTCCCTCCCTGAGCCAGGCTCAGTGGCCTCCCGTCAGTTCCACCCAAACTACATGGGAGCCATGGACTTCTAAAGACCCCAGGTGCTGTTGACAAAGGAAGAGAGAAAGCCCATTGTGCAGGCAGAGACGAGGGACACCCCTCAGTTTTCCACGGGGGTCTTCGTCCATGAAGCCTATTGACGAGAACAAAAATGCAGCCTCTTGTTGAGAGTTGAGCAAGGTCCTCCAGTCATGAGGCGTAGGATGTAGACTCATCTACCTTTGTGCCAGAGGATGCAGATTTATAAGGCGATGAACCACAGCTTAGCTCCCTTCTTCACGGTTGTTTCTCTTGGTCCCCAAATCCAGGGATGGCTTCCGAGACTGAGGTTCGAGTTTTACGCTGGACGGCTGCATCTGGGGGCCTCCCTCCAAATGAAACCACCTTTGCCAAGATCCTGCAACAGCAAGGCTATACCACGGGGCTGGTGGGTAAGTACTCCACCCAGGGGTGTGTTGTTGCTTTCCATTGCATTCTAGATATATACTAGGAAAAGGAGCTACTGTCAAATTGCATATGGTGAGGACAAATGATGTCATGGAGGAGAAACCATTTAGAAACTTTTGGAAGTCATGAGAAGAGCTAGCACGTGCATTCTTAACAAAGAGAAATGAATCCCAATGGATCTGTCCAGTCTGTGATTCCCCCTGAATCACAACGTTGTATATTTACATATTGACACCCACCGTTGAGACAGCATCATTAAACCTTGACTATAAATCCACGGGCAAAACACTTTTAGATCTATATTAACATTTCATCAAATCGCTGATGGATCTGAAGTCTTAGGCACTTGGAATGAGATTGGCCAAATATAAATAATATGAAACTCAGTGAAAAACAGAACTTGAATATCAACATCTAAAAAGGTTAATGTGTGACCAAGAAAATATGTTAAGATGATATTTATAACTCCAATGAAAATATGCTGATCTAACTTTGGAGTTAGAACTTCTGACTATTCATTTAGCATCAGCAGGTCACGCAATGGGTTTCCTGGACTACATTGGAACTATAACCAATAATAACAAAAAAAGAAGACATAGCCCCTGACTTTAAGAAGCTCCAGGATCCAAGGAAATGACTGAGGCGTGTGAAATTCCTGGAGTTGCAATATTGCACCTTAAAAGGCTGCAGAACTTGAGGGAGGCAAGGAAGTTTTCTCGGTGGGGGGAGGTTGTGTCTAAGGTCATAAAGGATTAGTGGACAAGGGATTGCAATGAAGTGCGATAGCTCTCACTGGTGGAGGAACGGCATGAGCAGACGAGCAACTGGCAAGATCCACCACGGTTTGGGCAAAGTGGATTTTTCTGGGAAAAGTAGATGTGAGGTTGGGAGTTAAGGAGGACTTTGGCTTCTAAGATCTGGAGTTCTGGTTTAAACTGGGAAGCCACTGCATCCTTCTGAACAGCCAAGTGGTAGAAGAGGACAAAGAAAGGACGGTTGGCATGAAGCTTCCAAGGCAACCCGTGGCTCCAAGCAACTTTGAGATGCTCTGTGAGAGCGGAGAGGTTGTCCATGTGATACTCATTTGAGGGGATGAGCTGTCTGAGGCAGCAGCTTTGGGAATAGAAAGACATCAGCGCAAGAACTTCAAAGTCGTAAACATGTCTCTGATGAACATATAAATGAGTCCCTTCTTCCTTATCATGGAGGGAACCAGCGGGATGGAAAAGCTGTCAAAAAGGAGGGTCGAAGAGGATAGAATAGCATAATATAGAAAAGCTATTTGGTATCAATTCAACTATATGTGATCAATGAAAGGAAAAAATGTTCAATTGAGAGGGGCAAGCTTTCTACAACGCTCGTTAATGTCTTCCAGGTCATCGACTGCAGTCCTGTGATTATCTTTGCTACCAGACATAAGTTGTTCTGTAGTTTCTTTCTTTTACAAGCTCACATCTAACTCCTGGATGTGTATTAATAGGAGATATGAAGTCACATGAATGCATCTCCTGAGGACACTGGTTCTCAAAGTGTGGTCCAGGGACCAGCAGTGGTGACACCACCCGGGAGCTGGTTAGAAAGGCACATGCTCAGGACTATCTCGTCCCTGCTGAGTCTGAGACTCTGAGGCGAATCCTGGAATCTGTTTCTGCCAGGGGATTCTGAGTTGGAGGACCGTTGCCCTAAAGAATCATTGATCCCTGGAAGGACCTGTTACCCGATGATCCCGTTGACACTCAGAATGCACAGTCATTCTTTCACCTTTTTCCTGAGTGTGGCATAATTTTTTTAAACAAAGTTAAAATCTAACAGAGCCTGTGAGGAGACCAAAGGGTTTCACGTATGCTCATGTAAGAGGGAGGAAGTGGAAGAATTCCGATGTCAGGAGGACTCCAGCAGTGTGAACAGCGTACTGTTTTGAATGGATTCTGCTGGAGCTAGCAAATCGGTTAGAGCCTTCAGGAAGAAGAAAACGCCAGGATTTTCATCCTGTGCAAAGCCTGATGTGACATCCTAAAGCCAGAGAATAGATCTTCCAATTCTGAGCTGGTGGTCTTGAGATTCTCAGGGACCTCCTCCAAAAAGACAGGTGACAGTCATTGTCCGTCTCAGAGAGGTGTTTAGAGAGAGTGCGGAAAATGCATGTGAAACCACTGGCAAAAAAAAAATGATAGAAAGCTATCATTTTCCACCTGTGGCAAGGTGACCAGTACTCTGAGTGGGTCCACAACATCCTTATAATGTAAATCAGACACCGAATGGGTTGCACTTTCAGGAACTTTGAGCATCAACATTAACGTCATCGGCCAAAATGAATGTATTTCACAGAGAGTCAAATGAGTAAAATGAGATGCTTATTGGTTTTTGGTTTTTCCTTTGTTTATTTTTGGTAGCTGTATAATATTTAATAGCACAACTTCATTCCACATTTTACTATCAAACGTATCCTTTTACATGGAAGAAGAGAATATTGCAAAAATAGAAACTGAGGAAACAAATGGGGAAATGATTCCATGTGATCTCTGCACTGCAATTGAGAATTTCATAAATTGAAAAGATTTGGGTCAGTATCTAGATCAAGGATAGATTTGTATGATATTTTACTTTTATAACAATTACTTTGCATTTTCTTTTTTAAAAGTATGGCTCATGACTGGACTACAAAAGCATTTAACTAAATGATATTTGGTTTGATGTCTGTTTAAAAGAAAAACAAGCTTTGCTCTTCAGAAATCCACCCTAGTGTTAAACTGATATTTTTGGCAGGGGGGAGGGTAAACTTTTTATTGAGGTAAAATGCACATAACAAAATTTACCATCTTGACCATTTTTAAGTGCACAGTTCAGCGGCAGTACGTACATTCACATTGTTGTGCAATCTTCCCCACCATCCATCTCTAGAGCTGTTCCCATCTTGCAAAACAAACTGTCCCCATTAGACACTGACTCCCCATGCCCCCTCCCCCGGCCCCTGGCACCCACCATTCTTGCTTGGCATTCTTTAAAAGAACCCTACAGAAAAGCTTTTCCCCACAACAACCTAGCGTGCACATCTTCCTGCTCAGGTAGCAGATAACCACCCTTGGACCACCACACAAGCCACTTAGCAGAACCAGAGAACCACGTGGGGAAAGTGCCTTCTGCAAGGACGTATGGTGGTTTCTGATGGAGCAAAGCCTCTGCCCGATTCGCCCTTTTGAGCAATACCACTCACTTCTGTGTTCTGTCTCCTGAAACGGTTCCTTCCCGAACCAGGGAAGTGGCACGTGGGCGTGAGCTGTGAAACCCGCAATGACCACTGCCATCACCCCCTCAACCACGGGTTCCACTATTTTTACGGCACCCCTTTGACGCTGATGCTGGACTGCGGAAATAAGCACAACCAGAAGGCCCAAGCCCTGAGGGCCACCTACTGGTTCTGCACCAGGACACTAGCCTGTGCGATGCTCCTCCTGGCCCTGGGCAGGCTCACGGGCTCCCTCCCCATCTCCTGGAAGACGGTGGGCTGCTTCGGCGTCTGTGTGCTCGTCTTCTTTGTCTCCTGGTACTCCAGCCACGGCTTCACCAGGCACTGGGACTGCATCCTCATGAGGAACCACAAAGTGCGTGAGCAGTCGATGGTGCTGAAGAGGACACCTTCTCTCCTACTGAGGGAGGCGACTTCCTTTATCGAAAGGTAAATCACCTCTCTCATCTATTCAGTGCAGATGGGGAGAAGACCTCCCAATAATTTTTTTCCTAAATTGTAAGATGTTATAGTTAAAAATGAGCGTTCTATTCAAGTGCGTATACCGCCAGGAGTGGTGTAGGTAGATAATTTCATTTAAAATGGCACGTGATGAGTCCGCCAAAAAGATGCTGCCTGTATCTTTTCTAAACGATTTTTTCTCTTGGAAAAGTATTTCTTGACCAAGTAATATACTTCTGTGATTCTTAATCAGAAGAACTCCAGTGCAATAGCTCTCTCCTCACCCAGCCACTAGCCACACCTTCCCCTCCCTCCACGGTGACACATTGAGGACCTTTATGTAAATACCTCAAGGCATATTTTATGCATTCTTACCCAAGTGTGCGTAACCATTCTCTCTCACCTCCATCATTCTTTTCAAAGTGTTGACGTCTTTGTTGGCTCCTTGGCTTTGCTGGCTAAAATCTGTATTGTTTCTGCTCACAGAATTTGCCTCGAAAGGTTCCCGCTGAATTGAGTTGACGTCTATCTTGAATTTGAAGTTCAAGAAAACACATTTAAGATGTTGCAACTTCCATTGTAGAAGTAACCTACGTACACTCACTTGTTTCGTTTTGCTTTTTTTAATGATCGCTCACATTGCACTTAGATAACGTGAGAAAATGCTAGCGTGGAATTCAGTACAGGGCATTTCCTTTCACACGGTGCCATTTTGCCCATTCTGCTGGGCTTCCACAATTTCATCTCCCCTGTTGTCCTCCGTGTGGGAATGGAAAGGAATTCTCCATTCTCACTATTTCCGTTGAGTGCTGCTGGCTCTATGCATGTCAGATCCCAGAAGATGCTTATAACTTCAGCCGAGACGCTATCGGGAAGGATGAGGAGAGAGCTCGAGAAATGGATTGCTAGAGTGCTGAACTATTTGAGTAACTTCTTAGAGAACATATGGCTTTACGTCTTCCTTTAAAACTCTTCCTTCCCTGTGTTAAACTTGGTCACTTGCCTTCCAAAGGCTCTGTCCTTGTGGGCACAAGTAACCCAACGATAGGTCCATAATTACAGTTGACTTGCTACTGTGGGATCCTATGAATCTTCCAAAATATCAGTGACCTATTAAAAAAAGCTAGATGGATATATAAAATATCTGTCTATCTATCGATCTATCCATCAATCTATCCATCTATCGATCTATCTATCGATCTGTCCATTGATCTATCCATCTATCTATCTATCTATCCATCGATCTATCTATATTTTTAACAGGTCACATTTTTAAATAGATCATGTCGTATGATAAATCTATAAAATATCTATCTAAATGTCAATCTATATTTTTAATAGGTCACGTTTTTAAATAGATCATGTCATATGATACATCTATAAAATATCTGTGTATCTTCAAATAGAAGATAATCTTTTTATCTATCATCTATCTATATCTGTCATCTATCTACCTACCTACCTACCTATCTATCATCTATCTATTATCTGTCTATCATCTATCTATCATATATCTCTCTATTCTGTTTATTTACCTATCTATCCATCCATCATTTATCTACTATCTATCATCTATCTATCTATCTTCTGTCCATCTATCATCTATTATCTAGCTATCTTTCTATCATCTTCCAACTCAGGTTCTTTTAGAGAAACTGTTTACAATTTCTGAAACCGTTGTGCTCTCTTTTCTTCTAGAATGCTTCATAGTCTTATATCTGGATTTTTTCCCCCCAGAAATAAGCAGGGCCCCTTCCTGTTCTTCCTGTCCCTTTTGCAAGTGCATGTACCTCTTACAACAACCAGAAACTTCCTTGGGGGAAGCCAGCATGGCTTATACGGAGACAACGTGGAGGAGATGGATTGGATAGTGGGTGAGTTCTCCGACAGCACCCAGCTCAACAGAGAGCCAGCGGTGCTCACTTGAGCTGTCATGACACGTGGCTCCAGGAGAAGTCAGACCCATGGCTGCAAGGCCGCCCGGCCACTGGCAGCACAGACCTGCTCTTGCTGGTCCCACAGCAGCGCTGCCCAACAAGGCCACATGCTGGGTCACTGGGACCTTTGAAATCCGCTGACTCCCAGGACCCACGGCAGAAATGCCACCTGGGCGTTAGGTGTTTAAGAGCAGCTGGGGTGATTCTAACAACAGCCCAAGTTGTGAGCCTGCTGAAATAATAGAACTTAAACTTTCTAAGTACCTTTTAAAAGAGGGGTGCTTTTCTTATTGTAGAATAAATACTATTTATTGGAAAATATTTGGAAACTATACATTACCTAGAGACAAAGAAGGAAAAATGCATCAGTATCTAGATTTTAGAATCCCTAGAATATTATATTTATATGTTTTATATTATTCTATAATATTAATTACCTAATATATATTATTGAATGTATTATATATAATATATATTATTGTATAATATTATCCAATGTATTATATATATATATTTAGGATACAACATACACATTACATATAATATGTCCATATACACATATATTTAGGATCCATAAGCCATTTCATATATACATGTATATATCTCCTTGTGTTAATAAGTCACTCAACTACAGGTGTCTGTGCATACAGACACAAAAGAAAGATGGTTCTGCAGTTAGGCTTAAATCACTATCATGGGATCCTAATGTTTTCCAAAAAAAACAAATGACCTGTTAAGAAATATATATTCTGGGCCAGCCCCAGTAGCCTAGTGGTTAAGTTCAGTGCACTCTGCTTTGGCAGCCTGGGTTCAGTTCCCGGGCACGGACCTACGCCACTCGTCTGTCAGTGGCCATGCTGTGGTGGCAGCTCACAGGCAAAAAAAGGAAGACTGGCAGTGGATGTTAGCTCAGGGCAAATCTTCCTCAGCAAAAAAAAGAAATATATATTGTCTATGTTGACATAATATATAATATATATAATGGTCTATGGATCCCAAATATATATATATATGTGTTTGATAATCAATATTACATGTTAATGATTAACATATATTATAATATAAACTACATAATTAAAATTTTTAAATTATACATAAAATTATATATAATATAATATATTTTTTATTAATAGATATTTTATATATAATTTATTTATATTTATATATAATATTTATATATTATATGTTTATATATTATATATTTATAATATATTATAACTAAATTGATATATTTATATATTTTTATATATAAATAAGTTACATATAAAATAATTAAAATTTTAATTATATAGTTTATATTTTAATATATAATTAAATGGTATATTAATATATAGTATAATGTAAACATTTAATATTATTTTATGTTATACATTAATTATATAATTATATATACATACAAATATATAATGTATAATTATATAATATAATATGCTTACAGTCCTGCACCACAGAATGATGTTTTGGTCGACAATGGACCCCAGCTATGATGGTGGTCCCACAAGATTAGTACCACAGAGCCTAGCCGTGTAGTAGGCTATGCCATCTAGGTTTGTGTAAGTCTGTGATGTTCGCACAATAACGAAATTGCCTAATGACACATTTCTGAGAACATGTCCCCGTCATTAAGTGAGGCATGACCGGATTGTATTAGATTATATTTATTACATTATATTACATATAGTGCTTTTACCCCAAAGAGCACACTGGGAGAGCCCGTGGCTCAGGGGAGCCCAAAAATAGCAGTGTTAACAAGGCAGTTGACAGGGTGGCCAAGTGGAGAGGAGAGAATTTGGGGAGGATGTCCACAGATGTGATGTCAAAGGTGATCGGCTGCAGACAAAGCGGACTAAGATATGGAGGATGCTCTCCGGGGGACCTGCGTCGATGGTAAAGTGAGAACAAGCTGCTGGCCACCCTGGACCTTCTTTCTGCACCATCTCTAAGCGAGGCAGAGAGCAGCTTCATTTCTGCCTGCATCTCAGCCTCTTGCCTCTGGGCAATTAAATATCCCAGGTTTCTTTTGCCCAGACTGCTGTCATCTCATCCCCGTTTCTGGGGACCCTCTTCCCGCTCCATGAGCCTTTCTGCTAAGTCCCAGACTGCAATGAGTCACTACCTCTTAGGGTCAGTTGCTGCATTAACACCGAGCAGCTTCTTCAGGGGACCACCCAGGTAGACAACGAGGGCCCACACATCACGTCCCGTCCGGTTGGTTGGATGCAACACTGAACAACCAAGGGGCAGATAGACCAAGACGTGAAGGATGCCACTGCATGATGCATTCAACAGTTGAAAGTCCTGCCCCTTCTGTTCACTCTTGCCTTTGGCTTTTTGATGTAGGCCAAGTTCTCGAGACCTTGGACAACGAAGGCTTGACCAACCACACCCTCGTGTATTTCACCTCGGACCATGGCGCCTTCATAGAGGGCCGAATAGGAGACACTCCCCTCGGAGGCTCGAATGGAATCTACAAAGGTGGGAAACGTCCAGTGTTTCAGTAGGAAATCGTGTGGACATCTCCGCTGCAGGCAGTCCTTCTAGCTTAAAAATGCCATATAACCCAAGAGAATTGGTCGATGCCTACATAGGAGCAAATGATCTGATTTTCAGAAAATCGGGAGGACGTCTTCTATGCACCATGGTCGTTGGATACCTGAGTGCCCACAGGGACGTGAGACCTCCAGCATTTTGCTGATGTGGTGTGATGAGGGTACTTGCAGAATTTAGCTGGAGGGCTCACAGATTCAAAGGGATATCCTCAGACAGGATGGTTGCATGCTCCGTGATCCTTTCCGTTTTAGATATTTAGAGTATTTTTCTTTCTAGTTCACAAATGTTTCCTTGACTGTCATTTTTCCAAGCTCGGAGGAGTGTCCCAAACCAGGGGATGTTCAGAGAGAGCCCAAATCAACAATGATGGGGCCGATGAAGGCACCCCTTGGGTTTGCGCCCATCGCCAACTCCGTACTCAATTGTCTGTATTATTCTATTAGACATGACCCAACAAAGTACCACACGCTGGGTGCCTTAAACAACAGGAATTTTATTGTCTCACGGTGTTGGAGGCTGGAAGTCCAAAATCAAGATGTCAGCAGCGTTGACTCCTGGTGAGGGCTCCAGAGAAGGATCTGTTCCAGACCTCCCTTCTAGCTCCTGGTAGCCTCAGGCATTCCTTGGCGTGCAGACACATCTTCTCCCTGTGTCCTCACACGGTTGCCCCTCTGTGCATGTCTGTGTCCTCATCTCCTCTTTTTTTTTTAAAAACAAATATTTTATTGAGGTCCTATTACATTATAACATTGTGTAAATTTCAGGTGTCCATTATTGTATTCCAGTTTCTGTATAGACTGCATGGTTTTCACCACCAAGAGTCTAGATTTTACCCATCACCATACACATGTGCCCGTTTATCCATCCCCCACCCTCCTCCCACCCCTTTCTCCTCTGGTAACCACCAATGTGTTCTCTTTATCCTTGTGTTGATTTATCTTCCACAGATGAGTGAGATCATGTGGTATTGGTCTTTCTCTGTCTGACTTATTTTGCTTAACCTCATACCCTCAAGGTCCATCCATGTTGTTGCAAATGGCACCATTTTGTCTTTTTTTATGGCACAGTAGTATTCCATTGTGGATATATACCACATCTTCTTTATCCATTCATCCGTTGATGGGCACTTGGGTTGCTTCCGTGTCTTAGCTCATCTCTTCTTCTAAGGACACCAGTCCTCTTGGATCGGGCCCCACCCTAATGACTTGATTACCTCTGCAAAGACCCTATTTCCAAATAAGGTCACGTTCACAAATGCAGGGGGGGGTTAGAACTTCAACATCTTCTGGGGGACACAATTCTACCCATAACGTTCTCCTTGGGGGAGATGCCTTCTTGAGTTCTGCCAGCTCCTGAGCAGCTGCCTCAGAAGGAGGAAGTCAGGCCTGGGCATCTCGCCTCATGGTAACACCCTTCCCACCTGAGAGGCGAGAGCATAGACCCCTGTGCTTAACACTGGACTGCTGCGGGAAGAAGGAAGACGTGGGCTGGTGGGGCAAACAGTGACATGCTGTAAGTCAAAGAAATCAAACCCTCTGGGCAGCCAGGGCGTGCCGTGGAAACCCTTCCACCAAACCAGCCTGGGGCATGGGGGTTGCTGGGACTTGTGTATGAGAGAATAACATAAAGCCGTTGTTCTCACCTGGGAGCAAGTCTGTCCCCCACGGGACACGTGGCAATGTCTGGGGGCATTTTTAGTTGTCACAATTCAGGGGTGCTGTTGCTGGCATCTGGTGGGCGGACATCAAGGATGCTGCTCAACATGCTACAGTGCATCGGACAACCCATCAGAGAGTCATCAGGTCCCAAATGAGAAATCTGCATATAAAGGGTCCTAGCATGGAGACCTCATTAGGAGAGGTGCAGGATTGCTCAGTCGGCTTCTGTTATGGGCTGAATGGTGTCCCTCCAAAATCGTACGTTGAAACCCAGGACTTCAAATGTGGCTGTGTTTGGAGATGGGTCTTTAAAAGAGGTGATGAAGGTGAAATGAGGCCACTAGGGTGGGCCCTGATCCAGTAGGACTGGGGTCTTTATAATAAGAGAAGACGAGGACACAGACACACACAAAAGGACGACCACATGAGGACATGGGGAGAAGATGGCGTTTACACACACGCCAAAGAGAGAGGACTCGGGAGGGACCAGCCCTGCCCACACCTGAATCTGGGGCTTCCAGCTCCAGAACTGGGGGAAATAAATGTCTGTTGTCTCGGGTGCGTATCTGTGGTCCTTTGTTATGGAAACCCTAGCAGATTAATGTAGAAATTATCATTTCCTGTTTTGTTTTCTGCCAAACAGGGATACCTTAAAATTGCAGAGAGTTGAATCCTTTAAGACCAAAGTTACAATCCACACTATTACGCCTTTGAAATTCGATGATGATGACGATGATGATTTTTGTAGGCACCAAATGAAAGTGATGTGTTAGCTAACCATTAATACTTCTTCCATCTTGAATCTTCTGTGCCGATATGTCCATAGCATGATGTAACACATTGTTTTTTTCTTTTCTTTTTTTTTTTTTTTTTTTTTGCTCAGGTGGCAAAGGCATGGGAGGCTGGGAAGGCGGGATCCGCGTCCCCGGGATATTCCGGTGGCCTGGGGTGCTGCCGGCCGGCCGGGTGATCCACGAGCCCACCAGCCTAATGGATGTTTTCCCCACCGTGGTCCAGCTGGGGGGCGGCCAGGTGCCCCAGGACAGGTACGCGTGCCTTGAAACCACCCACTCTCTATTTCCTGAGAGCTCGCCCTTCACTCTGCCACATTTAGGGGGAACACGCAACATTAGGAAATTTAAAAAACTCTTCCCCCTCTGCTGTAGCGGAACGGCATGATTTAAAAATTACTGGTGGACGGTCAAGAGAACTCACATTAAAGTTAAGCACAGGAAACGATATCCACTCTTGCTAGCTGTACACACGACCTTGTACTGGAGGTTCTAGCTGGAACCACACGACGAGAGCAAGAATAAAAATTACAAGGATTCGAAAGGAATTAGAAAAATCCGAATATCGTCCACAAATGATACGATTATCATTTTATCGCTAGATAAAAATCTAAAAGAAGGTACAGAGAATATCGTGAAAGTATTAAGAAATGTCACAAGGTTATGGAAAGCAGCATTAGTACAGAAGGATGATTGCCAATTTGTACACAAGAGCAAATGGCCAACATGGAATTCGAAAAATATCATTTTTCAATAGCCACACAAAGTGTAAGCTTCCAGGAATAAAGTTAACAAATGATATGAAAACATTAATAAATTATGTGAAATGTTTAAGGGGAAATATTTCAATATCAGATATTAATAAAATTAATATTAAGCAATAATGTAATAAAAATGAATTATAATATTAATAAATTGAATATTGATAAAACATTAAGTATTTTAATAAACAGAGAGATTATGAAATTCACAGACAGCAAGACTCAATATTGTAATGCTGACATTTCCCCCAAATTCATCTATAAATTCGGTGTGATTCTAATCCAAACCCAACCACGTTTTTGTGTGCTGGGTACAGACTTTGAGATGCAGATACTGAAATGCATGTGACGGAGGGAAGAGCCACACCAATTGTGAAGACCCAAAACTTGCACAAACCTTCATCCTTTAATGAACATGGTGGTCTTGGCTCAGAAACAGGCACAGGCAGACGCGTGTCAATTGGTATCTTTATACATGGGTTGAAATAAGTGTGGGCACATGACGAGCCGGGATGCTGAACGGGACAGAAGTGGCCTTAGAGAGGAGAAGTCATGGAGGACCTCAAGGGGGTGGCAGCAGAGCAGCACCCAGCACAGGGCTCAATGACCCCTCCATGACCCCACTGTCGCTCTGCTCTCCCCACACAGGGTGATCGACGGGCGGGACCTGACGCCCCTCCTGCGCGGCCAGGTGCCACACTCCGAGCATGAGTTCCTCTTTCACTACTGCGGCTCCCGGCTGCACGCGGCCCGCTGGCACCAGCGCCAAGGTGAGTGGTTCCATGTTGCCCTCTGGGGCTGGGAGCTGGGACCAGGGGAACTCCCAGGGGCTGGAGGACGGTTGGGCTGGTGCATCCGGTGGCATTTCCAGGGGGTGGCAGATTACCAGGCCAGAAGGATGCTCAAGACTGTCACGGCTGCCAAATTGGACCTCATTTACTGGACCCAAAGCCAAGAGGGCTGAACCAGGAAAGGAGCGTGTGCCATCTGCGGGGTTAGGTTAGGAGACACTGCTGGATTCCAGAATGTTCTCCGTGGCACTTCTGGCAATTTAAGGAAAACAGCAGTGCAGACTATTTCACATTGGAATGTTCCAGAAAATTCAGGATATAGTGCTGCTGTTTTCTTCAGCTCCAAGGCACTTTGCTTCATAAGATCTTACAGAAGAACGCCCAATTGGTATTTGATATGGGGGGGGGGGCGGTTGTTAATAAGCCCGCTCAGCCTGTTTTTTTCCTAACGTCCAGATCAGAGACTCCCCAAACCAGACAGGTGATGGATCCATTTCCCAAAATGAAATAAACGTGTTTCAATGGATTCCAAGGGCCACCAGTTGGTTGTAGGATTTGGCTCTCCAGCCTTAAAAGAACGTCGGTCTCCAGCTTATAAATTACCTATGAGTCTCCGTCTTCATTGTCCCCAAGAGGCAAGAAGCCCACGGGATTCAGTGATTCATCTGCGGAAGGGCAGCCCCACAGAAAACCCTTTCACGTGGATGTCTTCAAGGGTTTTCCTAGCAGCTCTGTATGTAACACAAATCAAGCATTCGGGAACAAATCAACATCCGTGCGCCTGAAAAAGCCGTGGGGGGTGGAGGGAGCAGAGAGGAGTCGAATCTGGATGACCGGCAGCAGCAAGAACACGGCCGATGACTCATTTTGCTAAGATAATGCTTGAAGATGACTTTGCAGATGGCTCCCTACCAGCTTTGGGTTTAAAAAAATAATTTTCTGTCACATAGACTAAGTCCGTTTGGGGAGGGCAGAGTTATTTGATGGATTTTAATCCTCTGAGACTGAAGTACAGTGTACACTCTCCTACCCATTGTTCGAGGTCTGTGCATGCCCACC
Organism: Equus asinus; assembly: GCF_041296235.1. Taxonomy (NCBI): domain Eukaryota; kingdom Metazoa; phylum Chordata; class Mammalia; order Perissodactyla; family Equidae; genus Equus; species Equus asinus. Next base: position 1,038,865 of record NC_091820.1, on the reverse strand, counting down.
ATCCACCTTTCTCGTCCAGCCACAATATAAGGGGGGACCCAGGGGGAGCCAGCCCGTGGTCCACCAATCTCCACCCATAGTAGCATGAATGGTTCACCCTTCCCTGCCTTGGGTTGATTGCTTTTTTACTATTGAATTAGAAATTTTTATATCTATATATGTCCTGGGTACCTGTCCCTAATCCCATATGGAACTTGCCAATCTTTTCTCCCAGGCTGTGCCTTCTCTTTCCATCCTCTTAACAGAACTTTTGCAAAGCAAGAGGTTTTTCATTTGGATGAACTTGACTTTGTCAACTGTCCCTTTTTATAAGGGTTGTGTCTTTTCATATCCTATCTAAGGAATTTCTGACTCAAGGATTTTCTTCCAGGTGTTGTTCAGTTTTAGGTTTTTTGTTTAGGCCTAGGATCTATTTTGAGCTCATGTTTGTATAAGGGATTTTGTATGGGTGGAAATTCATATTTCTACCCCCAAACTCACATATTGAAGCCCTAATGCCCAGGACCTCAGAATGTGGCTGTGCTTGGAGACGGATCTTTAAAGAGGCGATGTGGGTAAAATGAGGACATGAGGATGGGTCCTGATGCAGTACGACTGGGGTCCTTATGAGAAGAGGAGATGAGGACACAGACACGCACAGAGGGACAACCACGTGAGGACCCGGGGAGAAGACGTGTCCACACGCCAAGGAAGGAGGCCTCAGGAGGGACCAGCCCTGCCCACACCTGGATCTCAGACGTCCAGCCTCCAGGATGGGGAGACCATCAATGTTTGTTGTTTCAGCCGCCCCTTCTGGGGTCCTTTCTTGTGGCAGCACATGCAGACTGACAGAAGCGTCCTATGACTTCTATGTCGAAGTTTATCTTTTCACCTATGCACATCCTGTTGTCTCAGCACCATTTGTTGCAAAGGCACTCCTTTCTCCGCAGCATTTCCTCTGCCCTTGGTCGAATCCTTTCCTTCATCACAAGGAATAGTAGGCGCCCACATCCAGGGTGTTGGAAGATTAGATGACCAGGCACATCCACCTCTTGGCATGCATCTGGCCCTCGATATTGGGTATTTTTTTTATCCTGGTCTCTCCCCACTTTGGAAGTCCTTGAATTTTTATGAAGGGTTTTTGGAGGAGGTCAGAGGTGAACGGAATCTTGAAGAAAAGCTCAGATCTAGACAAACCTAGAGAATGCACGTATGAGTTTCCCGGGGCCGCCATAACAAACCATCACAAACTGGGTGGTGGAAACCACAGGAGTTCATCCTCCCCCGTCCTGGAGCCCAGAGTGTGAGGTCAAGGGTCGCAGGGCCGCGCTCCCTCCGGAGGCTCCAGGGGAGGGTCCCTCCTGCCTCTTCCAGCGTCCGGGGCTCCAGGGTCCCCGGGCTGGTGGCCGCCTCCCTCCCGTCTCTGCCTCCGTCCTCACGGGGCTGCTCCTCTGCGTCTGCGTCTGTCTCTAATAAGGATATGCATCATGGTGGATTGCTTTGAAAATGCAACAGAGCAAGCTTTCCTGCTTAACCTGTTTTTTGGCCGTCTTATCTCAACTCAGCATCATTATCTTTTCACAAATCTCTTAACGTAGGTGCTCTCAGTTCCTTGAACAGCAACTGATCCAACATAGTTCTTGGATGAATTAATAAATGATTCATTCCAAGAAGTTACGAGAAAGCCAGGGGTAAAAACAGTCCTTGAGAGACTGCTCTAAAAGGGCACGAGTTTCCACCTTTCCCATAAAGCATGTGGCCAGAGAAGTATTTTTGTACATTTGTGGAAACTAAGCAGTGACCTTCCAGAAAAAACTATTTTGGATAAGAAGCACTACAGGCTGGCAGATTTAACTCAACCCACCAGGAAATCCGTGCGTGCAGAGCGGGGCTAGACCTGACCTGTTGTGAGACGCAGAGGCCAAGACACACCCAGAGACCAACGCAAGTGATTTTTCTTGTTGTAACTTTTTTTCCCCAGCTTTCTTGAGCTATAACTGACATACAACACTATGTGAGTTGAAAGTGTGTTGATTTGACACATTTATGTGTTGCAAAATGACTGCAAGCATTAGCTCACACCAGCCTCAGGTCACACAGTTACTATTTCTTGTTTGTGGGGAGAACATTTAAGATCTACTTTGCCAGCAGCATTCAAGGAGATGATACAGTATCATTAGCTATAACCACCACACTATGGTTTTTTTTTTTTTTTTTTTTTTGAGGAAGATTAGCCCTGAGCTAACAGCTGCCGCCAATCCTCCTCTTTTTGCTGAGGAAGACTGGCCCTGAGCTAACATCCTTGCCCATCTTCCTCTACTTTATATGTGGGATGCCTACCACAGCTATGGCTTGATGAGCAGTGCCATGTCCGCACCGGGGATCCGAACCGGCAAACCCTGGGCCAACGAAGCAGAATGTGCACACTTAACCGCTGTGCCACCGGCCGGCCGCCACCAGCTATGTTTTGAACGTCCATTCCCACCCCCAGGCTGTGTGAGCATCTATTTGACACCACGTCCCATCTTTTTCTCCACCATTAGTGATTTCTTGGGACGGCCCAGCAGTTTATGGTCTTCATCTGCTATGGGCAGAAATCCGATTTCTTAAAGAGCTTATAATATATGTATATATTATATGGGGAGTGTCACCCGTGATGGATGCTCTCTCTAGCGGGAGCAGTCCATTTTTTTTTCCCTTAGTTCCTGCGTCTTGGAATATACTGGATCAGTGAGGTTGCTGGGAGCTGGGTTCCGGACAACGGGGAGGGTACACTGAACCGGAATTCAATCAGCAAACCTGTCCTGCTGCCCACTGTGGACGTGGCAGTGAGACGTCACTGTGAACGAGGCAGGAGCCCAGCTCTGCACCTGCCCTGCTGGGGGCTGCACACCTGGAACAGAAAGCACTATTGGAGCGGAGAGAAAGCGGCCCTCCTGTGGGCCTGGCAGGGGCCTCCTTCTGCCCCAGCGGAGGGGAGGGGACCCTGCCCCAAGTTGGCCAAGGGGCTGATCCTCCAAGGACAGAGAGACACCCGGGGTCCCGGGGAGGGGCTTCTGGAACACAGAGCGTGAATTTGGGAATCTTATCGACAGCTCTGGGAGTGAGCTGGTTCCAAGAGAAACTGGAAAGCAGCTGGTGCCTCGCAAACCAGCAATGAGCCGCGCGGGGGCGCGCAGCCAGTGGCTCCATCGGGGCCGGTGCTTCCAGGGGCCCGGCGGGGCTGCTGCGGAGCAGAAAGGAGCTGGGTGAGGGGCGTATCCCCGCCAATTCGGGAGCAATCACAGCAGGTCACTTCGGACTTCTTGTCCCTCCGAGTGTGGCTTGCCCACCAGCAGCATCGGCGGCCCCAGGGGGTGGGCGGGGGTAGCAGGTTTGGAACGCACAGCCCCGGGGTGCGCGCCGACCTGCCTTCTGCCGGAGGTGGGGACGGCCCCGGTGCCCACCCCTCCTAGGCTGTTCCGCTTCCCTGCCAGGTGCCCGGCTCTGGAAGGCGCACTTCGAGACGCCCATCTTCTCCCCGGAGGGGGCCGTCGGCTGCTACACCCGGGGCCTGTGCCCTTGCCACGGGAAGGTGGCTCGCCATGACCCGCCCCTGCTCTTCGAGCTCTCTGAGGACCCCTCGGAGGCCACGCCCCTGTCGCCCGCCTCGGAACCCTCGTTTCACGCCGTGGTCAGCCGCATCCAGGAGGCCACGCGGGCCCACCGGAGGACCCTCACCCCGGTCCCCGGGCAGCTCTCGGGCTCCAGCAACATGTGGAAACCTTGGCTGCAGCCGTGCTGTGGCTCCTTTCCGTTCTGCGGGTGCCAGGAGAGCGCCCACCCCCGGGACGAGCTGTAAGGCCGGTGGGGCTCCTTGGGGAGGAAGTGGGAGGGGGGGGGCACA
>NC_091820.1:915000-1030000 GCF_041296235.1 Equus asinus | reverse complement strand
AGGGAGATTTCTCAAAAAATTAAAAATAGAAATACCATAGGACTCAGCTATTCCACTACTGGGTATTTAGCCAAAGAACTTGAAATCAGCAATTCAAAGAGACTTATGCACCCCTACGTTCATCGCAGCATCATTCACAATAGCCAAGACGTGGAAGCAACCCAAGTGCCCATTGACCCATGATTGGATAAAGATGTGGTGTATATACACAATGGAATACTACTCAGCCATGAAAAAGCCAAAATCATTCTATTCATGACAATGTGGATGGACCTTGAGGGTATTGTGTCAAGCGAAATAAGCCAGACAGAGAAAGACAGACACCGTATGAATTAACTCATATGTGGAAGATAAACTAACACATGGACAAAGAGAACAGATTGGCGGTTCCCAGAACAGAAAGGGTCGGGGCACAGCCAAAAGAGTAAAGGGGCACATATATACAGTGACAGATAAAAACCAGACTGTTGGTGGGGAAAACGAGGCAGTCTATACAGAAACCGGAATATAGTGATGTACACCTGAAATTCCACAATATTATAAGCCCACGTGACCTCAATAAAATAATTTAAAAAAACATTTAAAGAAAAAAAAAATAAAGAAACCCCATTCTGTTTCAACTTGTGGGCAGTTCCACACCAAAAACCATTAGCAGGAGGACGGTTGGCGGGCATTCAAGACCCAGACAGTTTCCAGCAGGATGTGACCAAGCAACTTTGGGGAACAAAAAGACTATACTTTCTTCCTCTAAGTCTCCACAGCTTCATCCACCCGGCCAAGTCCGTATATCCAGAAACGTCTTTCTTCCCCGTGCCATTACCTCCTGCCCCCAAATAATAATTCGGCAATATTTCTAGAGCAGAAAAACCTAGACAAAAACCTCTCTTCTCTGTACCAAAAATTTAGCGATAAATCACAAATCACATCTCTCGGGGACTCAACTTATCTAATTGGGCAGTCCTGACATCACACAGCACAGATTCTGGCATGGGCGTTATTCAGGAAATAACGTGGAATCACACCTCTTAGATGGACGGGGCTCAGAAGTCATCAAAATGTTGTTGAACTTCTCACATATTGATTCAGCACCTGTCCCAACGCCTGCCGTCGAGAGAGGACCGCCAAAACCACGTGATGGATGGATGGATCAATGAATGAATGAATGAATGAATGAGTGAAATTAACAAGCCAATGCTGGGAAGATGGGCAGCTTCCCTACAGAGATCTAATGAGATTCCAGGGAGCGAGGAGTAAACAGTTCAAATTTCAAAAGAAACGCCTTTGCACTGGAAGGCACCTCAGAAGCCGGTGAACCCGTGTGTGTCAACGTGAATTCTCTCCTCCAGAGAAGCTGAGCCAGACTGACCCATCCACCCTCTGGAGAAGCCCCTCTCCCGTTTGTCAGGCTCAGGCTTCTGTTTTCCATAGACCGACACCAGAGCACCGAGCCCCCGACGTTCTTTTCCCAGGGGGAATTTATGGTGTTACCCTAATGGTTGGGGATGACCCCACCCCAACCCCGTAAGGCTATGTCCACATGGCTATTATCAATGGGCCCTGAAGCATCGTATGTGTCATCCCAAGAGAGACTTCAGATCCTTAACCGCCCACATATCAAGAGAAACAACCCCTTCCTAACTCACACCTTGCACAAGCAAACGCCACAGTGGACGCCCCACCTCCACCCAGACCGCCCAGCAGCGTCACCTGCTCCAGGCGATGCAAAACGAGGCCAAAAGCATGCACTGAATCTTAACACGGCCCTCTCACCTTCTCCCAAACGGGGCGTCCAATTAACCTTTCACTGCCCGGCAATCCGGGCATGAGAAAGCAACCATTCAAACCTCAAAAATATCCCATTTCCCTCTTGATGACAGGGAAGCCCGTTTTTAGCTATAACTGCAGTGGCCACGAACGGTGACCGCGGGAGATGCTCCAGCCCAGTGCATCCATTCACAAAATCGGGAAGACTTCCGAAGACGAGGCTTTCCCGAAGGGTAAAGCATCCAGTCTCATAAAACTGAGAATTCTCTCAAAAGAGCTGAGCTGAAATGGCTGGGAGAGCGCAGTCATGCCATACAGTATGGAGAAACTGAGGTAGCGAGACGCAGCCAGGGGCAGCCAAGCGTCTGCAAACGGATTTCCCTCTGAGCAAAGAGCCGCTCCGGATCCCCTCCTCCCGAGGGAGCTGTCAGCAGAAGCGACTTGGTATAAACGTCAGTTCTTCTAAACCGGGCGGTAACCCCCAGGCCAGCTAGAATCTCTCTTCCAAACACCTCCGGCCTTTCCCAAATCGGGCATCCGTCAACGGCTCTCTCAGGTCCCACTGGGTTTTGCAGAAGAGAAACGACGGCCCCGGTGCTGTTTCTCAGACGGGCTTCGTGAAGTCCTTAAAGGCGAGTCACAACTCAAGGTCTCTGCTTCGTCCTCAAGGGAAGGACTTTGCATTCTTGAGGGTTGCCGAGGAACTGAAGACACATTCGAGCGTTCTCAGCTTGGGGACAGAAGAAAACCTGCAGTGACGTCCAACCCTATGGGGGATGGATACGGTAGCACCTGGTCCAAGGCGGCATTTCTGAGCTCCTTCGAGCAAGCCCAGAGGCCGCTGCCAAAGGTCCACGGGACGTTTATTCCCGCTCCCTTTTGCTGACAGGGTGACAAGAAGAAAGGACCGCTCGGCTGACCAAGCTAAGGAGGCACAGTCAGCTCGAATCAGCGGGGGGCTTCAAGCTGGGTTTTCATGGTTATGTCGTTTCTGAGAGGCACTCGAGTTGCTCAACCATAAATAGAGGCACAGAGTCGAATGGCTTTTCCCTTTGAAAGGACCGGAGATGTCCGGGGAACGGGACCACGCAGCAGAACACCGTCCGACCACACGGGGTGCGGCCTGACCGCACGGGTTACTGCAGAAAGCGGTCCAGCTTCTCCTGGATGCGGGCAAAGGCATCCTGCCCCATGTAGTCTACGTGTCCCTCCTCCCATTTTCTCCTTTCCTCCTCGGGACTCAGTTCCCTGACTTTTTCTTTAAGAGACATCTCGGAAATGGAGACGGCCAGGTCAACCTAGGAAAGACAAGCCAACAGGAGATGGGTTTAGAAGCGGTCCGTCAAGGAGTGAAAGATACCTAACACATCCATCCTATCTAGCCGTCTCAGTTCTCAGAGAGAGGGCGCGGATCGTCGGCACTTTCCTTTCGAACAAAACGCACGCCGAATTGAATACGATATTCTAAGAAGATGCTTTTTTGGCCTAATTTTTTGAAATTTTACAAATTATAACTCTACATGGGCTCAATTTTTCCTAAGAACTGTTTTCATTTCCAGCCACTAAACCATTTGACACACACCCCTGCGTTGATTAGATACTTGCACCCACCAAAACCTCAATGTTTGCATCATTTGGTTATATACGACCAAACTACGTGAAATGAAGAAAACTTCCACCTTATGGAAATAAAGCCCATAAGATTTTGGACGGCTTGGCAAAACCATTTAAATAGTAATTGAAATAGTTGTCTTCTTGCAATGGCAGGGTTTCTATCTGCACAGGGCATACGTTTGAAAGAATATATCAGTACACAAACGTGCATACACAAACACATACTCACATCTTCCTTTTGGTTGGCACTCAAATGGGCCAACAAAAATAATAAAGACATTCACTTTAAACGCTTCTTACCAGGGATCAGAAAAAGACAAAAATGTGCACCTGATAGGAATTCATATATATATATGCATATAAAGTTGTGTGTGCATATATGTGTATATATATTTTATATATATATATATATAAAGTTGACTTTATAAATCTTAGTTGGAAACTAAAGCTGACTCAGGTATTCCCCAGATGCTGTGTGGATGTGGAGAAATATATTGGACACCAGAGAGTTAAATCATAGTTTCTGTGCCCCTGGGCGTATAGTTTTCTCCCGTGATCATGTGCCACACTGGTTTTGAACGGTTTTTACAGATAAGGTTCTGCTTTCCACACTCGTTCCCGTATTTATTATTCAAACGGTGCCATCCTGTTGGTCAAGGAAGTTGCAAAGGTTAAAAAAGATCCTTTCCAGGATAGATCACTAGGATTTGGGCTTAGTAAATTCCTGGGAATTATAACTTTCTGGAATTCAACGGGACCCGTCGCACATCCCAAACCAGCTCTCGGCAGAAAACGGCACGGCGAGTGCATCGTTGTGATAAGGAGAGGAGGTCAGTATCCAAAAAAACAACAAAGTCTCTCGATTTTACGAAACAGGGTATTACGCAAAATCGCAAATAAGCATCATCCATGGTATAGCGGACAGACGGGTAGGAGGAGAATGTCAGTGCGCCTCAGATGAGTGAATAAACCACTCAGAGTCCGTGTCCTAGCGCTCACGGCACCCAACTGACCAGGACGCCATCCCAGGCGTGTGCATCGCCCAGGAGGTGGGGACCTTCTTGGCGCCATCCGCTGGGAGCAGCCTTGGTGATAGGACTGGAGCTAATCTTACGAGCCAGGCACCAACGAGGGTCCCATCCAGACCCAGCTCTAGGAGGCAGGCACCCCTGTCACCAATGCATGGATGCTCAGAGAGGGTGATAAACTCACCCACCGCACAGCTTAGCTGTCCACGGCAGGTCTGCCCAACACCACTCCCACACCACGTCACCCACCAATTACCAATTCATAGAGCCTCAAAATCATTACACAGGGGCTGCCCTCGAAGAAGGGAACCCCGAGTGCCACGGGCAAACCAGTGGAGTTTCAGAAGGAACCCTGTCACCAAGAGCGCTAGAAATAAGTTCCAAATCCTGCATTTGGCATTGCCTAGACTGACAAAGTAGGAGAAAAAAGCGTGTACATTTTCCCCAAGGGGAAATTCTGGTAAAAGTGTCACGCACACTGAAATAGTTATTATCTAGCAGGCCAGATTCCAAATATATGGTGCTATAAACTGAGTATTTGTGCCCACCTCCAAATTCATATGTTGAGGCCTAACCCACAATGGGATGGTGTTAGGGGGTGGGGCTCTGGGGAGGGGATGAGGTCATGAGGGTGGAGCCCCCATGAGTGGCAGTAGTGCCCTTATAAAAGAGAGCCCAGAGACCTCCCTCACCCCTCCCACCCCATGAGGACACAGCAAGAGGACGGTCATCCATGAGCCAGGAGGCTGGTCCTCAACAGACACCAAATCTTGGACAAGACACCTTGATCTTGAACCTGCAGCCTCCAGAACCGGGAGAAATACTTTCTCTTGTTTATAAGCCCCCCCGACTCTATAGTTTTTTTGCGATAGCAGCCCAGACAGACCAAGACTCAGATTCAGTACTCATTTTCATCATAGCCCCGATGCTCAGCTCCAGAGCCATACCTGCTATTACTTAAAGACCAAAAGATGTTATTAGATCATTGTTAGAGAAAAAAAAAAAAAAAATTAGCAATCGCTTTCACTAAATGCATCCACAGAGAGAATGAAGTTTAAGAGGACGACATCCGGAAGAGAAAGGGACAGGAAGCATGCATCTTCGTTCTCTCAAAGAAGAAATCATTGCATGCTCCATCTGCATCGAAACATTCACCACCCCCCCCCCCCCCCGCCAAATTTCCCAGCTTTGATTCTGTTCCTTTTAGACAATGGATCGCCGTGCGTTGGTTTCCATGCTCGCTCTGCAGGAAAACACAGCACAGCCCCTCCAGTTGACGGCAATTAACTTTTGCAGAACTGCTTTCACACAGAGAGAAAGGGCATCATCAATAAGGATGAGAAAGACCGTGGACCAAGCACCCCAGATAAGCAGACGGGCTGGAGGCACCAAGAGAAGCAGGCGGAGTCATTTCAACACAGTCAGCTTGGAAGTTGGGATCACCGGCTGGTGTGCGTGCATGTGGCCGGCCCCAGGGATGGCGGATATGATCCATTGATGTTGCATCTTTTTCTGTCCTAATTCTTCCTAAAGCAAATGACCAACAGGAAACACAATGATGGAGGAGGCAGGAAAATCTGGGTAGACAAGCGAGTCCCTTATCCACCTGGGTCATCAATACACTCATCTGGGAAAACCACTCAGAAAGGTCAGGGGATGAAGAAGAAAACCATAGGGCGTGTTCTCTGGTATTCATCGGACACAGACACGCTGAAAAGAAAAACGAGCCATGAGCAAGACGGACGCACCAAAGAAGCATAAGTGGGGTGTACCGAGGTGGCTGGGGTCTCTGTGGAGTCTGCAAGTTGGGGGGGACGGTGGTGACAACGGGTCCCCCATCACTCTATCTCAATTTCAGGCCAACCTACCATCTGTCATACAGAGAGAGCAAAAACAAGTTTGCAAAAACAAACCTTAAAGGAACACAGCTCACCTGAAAACGCCCCCGTCTGCTCTTGTCTCGGGCTCGCACCCATCAAACTCCTGCGCCGGTCTCCTTGCATCTAAGCGGGGCTGTGTGACTCATTCTCACCCTCTGTGCTTTTCCTACCCTCTGTCCCCACAGGTCAGGGGAACAGCAAGGTCCCCCCAGCCTGTTGCAACGGGGGTCCCGCCAGAAAATGAACCTCAACCAAAAGCGACTCGAGTGACTATTTTCTCAACGCTCCCAAGGACGGCACCCAGCTAAGACCATCCCAGACGCACAGGAGACAACTCAGTGCATTATCTGCACGACTGGCTGCCACAGGAGACCCTCATTCTCTCTCAGGGGACCACAGCGGGGAAGAGCTGCCCTACAAGAAGATGCAGCAGAACCACGGGAGGATCCTGGATCCCTCGATGACGGCACGCTGCATGCCTTTGCCTCCCCAGCTGATGGCAACACCAACAAGAAAGAGATTTTTCCACATCCGGGGACCATTGGTACAGCCCCTCGCCTACCCTGATGAATTCAGGGTCAAGCAGCAAGCCTGTGCACACAGGCAGGGGCCACAAAAGGTCCAGAGGCTCCTGCCGTGAACCTCATGAGTGTCAGCCACAGAGACCAGAGATCATTGACAAATGGGCCCATCCTCACTGCACGCACGCCGCAGAAAGACATGGGCGTCAACACAGGCTCCTCTGCCTGTCCTCAGAACTAAGTGAGTCTCCATCCTGGGAATGCAGATTCCCCGGGCACGGCCCCAGCGATTTTGAGTTGACCCTATGTGGAGCCCGGCCGCTCCGAGACTCAGCTCCCAAATCTATGATGTCTGCATTTCGGTAATAGAGAAAGTACGCTTCATCCTGCATTAACCGAGGCACGGAGTCACGCAGACCCCACAGAGTCATCAAAAGGCAGGTATGAAGACGGCAGAGTGGGCTCCACGGCGTGAGCCCCACCCTGACGCTTACTGTCCAAGGAGAAAGCTGGATGTTCCACAAATCACCCCTCTAAAGTGACAGGCTGTGAGAAATTCTAAGGAGAAAAAGTACGGAGAACCGAGAGCCACTGTTATCAAGGTCACATCGACCTTGTCAGGAGGGGGAAGGTACTCCTGAAGGAGTAGCACCTAAAATGACATCTGAAGGATGAACAGGATGAAATGATGAAGAATGAGTAGAGATGGAGGGAGCCAAAGAACATCCTGAGAGAACCAGGACAGCCTGTGCAAATGTCCTGAGGCAGAACATGAAGAAACTGAAATAAGTTTGCTGTAAGAACTTAGACAACCCCTCCAAAAAAGTCATTATTGGTGAAATTCATTAAAAAATATTTAAAATGTAGATGATAACACAGTAATCACAAATTCGCTTTTTCAAAAATTTTTTCCATCTCCTAAACTCAGTAGTGCAAGTTAAAATATGGGCTCCTTCTTCCAGATCTTGATTATGGATGTGAAATCCAAAAATGAAACTAAGTTCTTAATAATTATGGTGTAAAGCAATACGATAAAGTTATCCAAAACATTAAAGACTGGGGCTAATAGCAGCTCCATTTTATCAGGCGCCCATCCCTGGTTGCTAAATGACCTCGTAAGCTTCTTGGGTTTATGTCGCACAGAGATTTGTTGGGATGGGCCGCCAATGAAGCACTTAGCCTGGCAAATGAGAAGTGCCAAAAGATGTGGGTAATCTCAAAAAGATGGGGGGAAATGCCAATTCTGTCATCTCAATTTCTCTCGACAAAGAACAGATCAGTAGATTCCATGTGGGCGTCATGAAAGAGCATCCTTCCCCGAAAGGGATCTAACTCAGAGTTACGTATTTGATAAGAGACGATGAAATAATCCTCTGGCTTCCCAGGGTACTTCCTTCTTTACACGGCGGGCAGAAAGCATGGGGAGAATTCGGAGACGAGATTTTAGCAACAGCGTGGTGCAACGTCAGCCCTTCCGACCATCGCAGGCAGGCTTACGAACGAACGCACGTCCGCAAAATGTGACTTTTGCAAAATGCATTTATTTTTATCCTTCGGATAATAACGATTTCGCTGATTCATCCCCGTAACCAGCTGCCTGAAGTTCAGGTCACCTCTAAAGAGAGAATGGAAACTGGAAACAATTCAGGGGATTCTTGGCTCAAAGGAGAGAGAGAGACGGAAGGATGGAGAGAGGCTTACAAAAAAAAAGGGCTGCGGGTCTGGAAAGGGGAGGCGGAGAGCGTACACAGCACGCAGCCAGATGGTGCAGCCAGATCTATGCACAACAGACGCGGAATTGATAAACACATCCATTTAGAACAGATAAAAGGGAAGCTCCCCTTTTGCATCACGGGCTGCAGTCTTGTGAAAGTTATGACTGCCGGAGGAAGCTAAAAATATAAATTTATGACTCCGTCCAAGGACCAAAGAGGGATTTTCCACTTTCAGCAACTGGCGAAGCTACGTGTTTCACAGCAACTCTCCCGCCAAGAATAACGAACGTCTAAACTAAATATATATGTGTGTATGTGTGCATATATATCTATAAGATACATATGTCATAAATATACGTTTATAAGAAATATATCAGATTCCTACTAAGGCAACGAACAGTTAAGACTCAAGTTCACAGAATAGAAGACTCGAGACTTTGAGGTTATTCATCCTCGTAAAACTGAGCTATAGAATTCAACGCAAGCCCAGTCAGAATTCCAGAAGGTTTTCTTCAAGAGCCCGCCAAGCGGATCCTACTATTCATATGGAAATGTAAAGGGGCTGGAAGAGGCAAGGAGAGAAGAAAAACGTGGCAGAAGTTGCAGGACCGGTAATGAGATATTTTAAAGCCGGGGGTAATCGTGACAATCTGTTATTGGTGCAAAAAAGAGGAAAATAAAACAAAAGAAGAGAGAATATCCGAAAATAGGTCCCCCCACGTGTGGGTGCCTGATGGATGGCAGAGGAAAAGCAGGAGGAGGCGGTGGGGAAATGACAGTGTCGTCGATAAAGCGTGCTGCGTTATTGACCCCAAACTCACTCTCTGCGTAACATCCCTTCCAGGTGGGTTCCTGATGTAAGTGTGAACGTGGAAAACAATGACAATCCCGTAAGACATCCAAGTGGGTCCTCTTCACAACCTGGCTTTAGAGTCAGCTTGCCTAAGCGGGAAACAAAACATGCTACTCACAAACAAAATATGAACGAACTGGTTTCTAGTCATCCACGGACGCTGGAAAAAAAATAGTTCCTATACTAGTGACACAGAAGGGCGAGGAGATGCGTGCACACGCTTGTTCCCAGCAGCCTTTTCTCCCTGCCAGCCACGATTCTCGAGGGCCCATCAACAGAAGCATGGATCAAAATAAATTGTGCCTTCAGACAGTTCGATAGCAGGCGGCCCGTGAGAAGGAAGGAAGCACGGGGTCACTCAGCACGACGGATGGAGCTCACAGACACGCCAAGCCAAAGAGGTCAGACTGCAGGATTCCGTCTAGAACGAGCTCAAAACCGCTCACCGCTAAGCTAGATTTGGTCAAAGTCGGCATAGCGTTTTCCGGAGACAGGCAGGGTGCAACGAGCCTTTTGGGGGTGACTTTCTAGATCATGGCTATTTGGGTTTTTTCACTCTGTAAAGTCCCTCAAGATGCATACATAGGAAGTACATAAGTGTGTCCTTTTTTATATGTATGTTATTCTTCCATAAAAGGTTTCATTAAAAATAAGATATACTATGAACCACAGTAAAAACCACCAATATGTTTATAAAAATGAAGGGCCTCTCTCATCTTTTCATTAGCCACAACATTTCCCGTACCCAAACACTTGGCTGAGAAGATGATAAACGGCAAAGCGATTTCTCTAATACATTCATTTAGATGGGATGTCAATTAGATATTCTTTTCATTAACTACACCATTCCTGTACCCAAACACTTGGCTGCGCAGATGCTAAATGGAAAATATATTTTTCTACTGCACTAATTTACATAGGAAGTCATTTAGATTGTCAGCTTTCCTCTTGAAAACGGAGACCTGGTCCCCAACAAGGCTGTCATCATTCTGGGCACAAAGGCTGCCCTTTGGAATACGGACCCCAGAATCCAGACCCAGCTCTTCTATACTTATAGGGATTTATGGAAATACTCTTTTTTTTTTTTTTTGGACGGGTTCCAGCTCCCCAAAATAAAGAACCCACGGTCGATAATTCAACGGATGGCCGGTAGGTGGCAGCCAGGCTGCATAATATATTCCAAAGACCTCTCAGGGAGTGTGAAATGGGAAAATACATCCTCCCGATCCTGGAAAAGCATCCCTCCCTTTTAAAAGTGTATCGATCGACTTCACCCCTTTCAGAGACACAAGCTCATCAGAAAAGACTCACGCCGTAGAGATTTCCTTACAAAGCAATCACCCCCAACCCGTCAGTCACAGATGGGAGGATGGAAGATTCAGCAGAGACGGGAGTAGGGATGAAGGATGGGACAATGGGTGGGACCAGACACTCCAAAACACTGTTTCCTGTTTATCTTCTTTTTATTCCATCAAGGTTTTTAACGTCTGTGTTGTGGGCTGCAAACACGAGTCCCCAGATGTTTGGGGTTGAGTCTCTATTTACTTATTTAAGTGGCTTTAGTTGCACCTCCAGCCCTTCCAACCACGGCTCTCTATGGATCCACACTGTTCCCTTCCAGAAGGATTTAAGAGGCGCTCACAGCACGCTGCTCCCCGGAGCTCCTTCACGGCTGAGACGTCCTCCCGGATGCAGAAGCGTGAGCTCAGCTGGGTATCGGATGCCTGAGTCCCACCTTCTTTCCCTCAGATCTTCGAAGACCCACCCCGCTGCTGTCAGAATTAAACATTTCAGTAGACAAGTCCGCTGCCGGCCTGCCGTCTCCCACAAGCCTTCTACTGAATGAGTCTCTTGTTCCCTCCACCCCATGGCAGTTCCCTATTTCTCAAAGTTCTGTCTCGAGGTGGATCATTCTGTATTCATTTCAGAGACCTGCCCTTTGAAGGTGGGCTGTTGGCTTCCGGCACTTTTCTGAAGCTCCGGGGGGGGGGGGGGAGACGGAAGGGAACGAGGCTGCGCAGAGCCACAGAGATGAGAGAGCCTGCAATTACTTCTGAGAACTAGTTAAATATCCTGAACCGGGCTAAGAAGTCATGTCCCCCTACCCTACCCTCGGCCTTGGGCTCAAGCTCCAACTGGGCGCAGAAAGACGGCGGGTCCCAGGTGGCATCTACAGGCCCCAGAGCCCGTAGTGACATGGGAGGGATTTCGTTTTTGATGGGGGTTCCTCCTCTTGTCCCAGGACTTGTCCTGGCCCCTGGGAACCCACTTCACTCCAATTCTGAAGACTCTTCCCGCCTTCCTTCTTTCCCCAGGATGGCCTCTTGAGGATGGGGTAGGGTTCAGAGCCACACGACACCTGCCAAAATGGCACCCCAATCTTGGTCACAGGCGGAGCCAACCGTTCCTCTTCTCTGGGCTGCTGCCGATGAACTTGCGGTCTTTGGCTGCCATTGTCCATCTCACTGCGCATCAAGAAAAGACCCTCCTGAGATCTCGATCCTTGCCGTCAGCTTTGCCCGACATGCCCTGAACCCTTCAGGAGAAAAAGCTCCCCTTGGCTTGGCTTGGATTGAAATGGTACTTACGCACACACACAGAAAGACAGCTATCTGCTCTTTAAGCCACAGCTTTGTCAACAGTTACAAACCCAAAAGGAAGGTAGAGACACCAAGCAAACCCACAGCAATCGAGTAAATCACAATTAACACGAATTGAATGCGGAGAATACAGTGTTCTTTGAACTGAAGCGCTCTCTGCGCTGCGAACATGGTTCTGATTCTGCTGAGATGGGCATGCACGACAACCTGGGCTGGGGGACTAATGTCTCCGGTGACGAGGCAGTGCTCATGGGATCGATAATAGGCTTTAAGGTCATCGACAAAAGGAAAAATCCTTTTAAATGATTCTGATTCAGACAGAGCTTGGGCCATGCTTTTAGAACCACTCAGACACACTCCAAAATGATGGAATAAGATCAAAATCACATAACCAGGAATTAGAAAGGTGGTGTGTGTGCATTGGACTTCTCCAGAGAAACAGACCCAATAGGATATACACAGATATCCAGAAAGAGATTGACCTTGAGGGATTGGCTCACATGATTATGGAAGCTAAGAAGTCCCACCGTCTGACGTTTGCAAGCTGGAGACTCAGAAAGTTGGTGCGTAATTCAGTTCAAGTCCAAAGAACCAGGAAGCAAGAGGGCCGATGTCCGAGGGCGGGAGAAGATGGATGTCCCAGCTCCAGCAGAGAGCAAATTTGCCCTTCCACTGCCCTTTTGTTCCATTCAAGCCCTCACCGGATTGCATGAGGCCCACCCACACTGGGGAGGGCGGTCTGCCTTACTCAGTCCACCCATTCAAATGCTAATCTCATCCAGAAACAGCCCCACAGCCCCTCCCTCCACCCAGAAATGACATTTTACCAGCTCTCTGGGCATCCCTTAGCCCAGCGAACTTGACACATTCAATTAACCATTAGAGTTGGAAATGGTCGTCTATACTCAACAGAGTCTGATCGTCCGCCAAACATTTCACGCGAATGTTGATTTTCCTAAAAACCCTACTACAGGCGTGGCTCCTCCTCCTACACACAAGGGAAGAGCCTAACCACCAGATTCTTCAGATCCTGACTGGAATAAACAGATGTCCTTTATCTAACTCACATAAGGCACTTCCCGGGGCCACATCTGGGCTGTGGGAAGCTCATCATACATAAGGATGAATGAAAAAACTACAAAAAGCTCATTTTCTACCACCTGTCTTCATCGTCCGAACCTGAGGGTCTTTCCATTTGTTTGGATGGACGCAAAATCCAAACTCAAAAATTATTACAGCGTGCATAGAATTTATCCCATACAATAGTGACACATAGGGTTCCTTCCAAAGAAATTTGCTAAAATTTAAACAGCGGGGGCTTATAATCAACAGGAAAGAGCTCCCCCAAAGCTATCAAAATAGACAGAAAAATATGACTTCCCTTCAACCCAGCCCGCAAATCCGTCCCTTACGAGCTCATCGTAATTCCAGTGAGAAATTCAAGGGACTGAAAATGCCTTTCAACGTAAGGGTTTAAATGAGAAATCTTGAAACATCCAGCATTGACCCAATGTCGTTGCTTGGAAATCGTGGATGGAGAAACGACAGCCTGGTGGAATACCATTCTTTTTGCAAATAAGGTGCTGCACTCTCATGTTTCTTCTCTGAGGATAGAATTCTGCAGATCCCACCTCAATAGAAACGAACATGGGGTCAACATGGATCTCTGCAAGCCACATTCAAGTCGGGGATTCTGCTGAAACCTCTCAGCATGCAGAGCCGTGTGGCCTGGAAATCGGGCTCGAGAGGGGGGACAAGAGCATTGCCTTCTGAACCTGAAAGTTTTGGGACGCCCTCAATATCTGGATGAGACTAGACAGCTGTTCTCAATGTGTCTATGGGTTTCCTGTAGCTGCCGTCACCAATGACCACAAACAGGGCGGCTGAAATTACAATGCAGATTGATTATTTGAACACGGGTCTCAAGGAGCTAAAAGCAAGGTGTCAGTGCGCCTTCTGGAGGCTCCAGATGACCCATTCCTTTGCCTTCTCCAGCTTCCTTGGCTCCTGGCCTCTTCCTCCATCTCTGAAGCCCGCAGCGCAGCATCTCCCCATCTTTCTGTCTGACCTCTGTTTCTTTGATCTCATCTCCTTTTTTTCGGCGGGGGGGGGCGCACCGTTATTTGGTATACCACAAAACATAATTGCACAATGCTCTAAATAAACGCAGGAGCCCCCAACACCAGAGCAAACCGAAGACTAGGTTT
Organism: Equus asinus; assembly: GCF_041296235.1. NCBI lineage: Eukaryota > Metazoa > Chordata > Mammalia > Perissodactyla > Equidae > Equus > Equus asinus. The sequence goes on along the minus strand of NC_091820.1, from coordinate 1,015,818 downwards.
CTCCCTCTAAACCCCCTCGCCGGGAATAAGGAAGCAGCCTCTCTGAGCGGGCTCCCTGGGGAGCCAGTGTCTGATTCTCCGTCACACCCGTGTGGGGTGCAGGTACTTACGTCTTCAGAATGGCCTCCTTCAGGTGAGGGTGGGGTCTCGTCCACTCCCACGTTCGTCTCTGAAGGATCCTCAGCAGGCCACGCCTGGCTGGACCCCACTGCTGAATCTGCACACAGGTTTCTGGCACTGGGCACAGAATTTGCACACGGCCCCTCAGCACTGGGAGCTGAATTTGCACATGGTGCCCCAACACCACCGAGGCAAGCCTGCAGAAAAAGTGGACGCTCTTACTAAGTCCTCCTTATATCTTTTCAACCCTCCAGTTGCCCTCGAAGCCCCAGGTGCCATCCCATCCTCTGCATGGCTGGGGCTTCTCAGCCCGACCTTCTGGATTCATTACACATAAGCTCAACTAACGAATGCCACGTGGGCTTATTTAATCGGGCCCCGAGAACCTGTAAATGTTCTGAGCAGACCCTGCACAGAGCCGGATGCTCTGAAGCAAGAGCAAATGCTCTCATATCCCCGACAGGACAACTCGCAAAGCGAATTCTGATTCAACACTCAGGTGACAGGCGGTCCTCCTGCTGGACCACCCAGCACATGTTTCCCAGACAGCTCTCAACGTTTTCTTTCCCAGAACCAGCTGACTCGAAGTCTTACTTTCCTTTATATATAACCTGACGTGCAGCAACCCATCTGGCAGAAAATAGGAGGCAATGAATGCAGCGGCACGAATACGAAGAAACTCCTATTCCCACATGTCAAATGATCAGAGGAACTTGGAGTCCTTGCAAAGGAGCGCCAAGCCCCAGCAAACAAAAAGCAGGGGAAACACTAAACTACAACTGCATTTCCATTTCCCAAGCAATGCATTTGCTGATCAGCGACTCCATTGCACCAGGAAATGTGCTACTCAAAAAACGATCAAGAAATAGTTTCCTGGGACCTCCTTTCAAGAGGCGTTCTGCAAGAGAGATGTATGCACATCAAGTGGAGGGCGGAAACGTCGCTGTCTGGTGCATTTAGGGTTACCGTGGCATCTTTAAAAAAAAAAACAAATTGGTGTCAATCAAAAACGTTTCAAATGCCCTTCAGAAACTTCCTCCAGTTGCTACTTCAAAGGATTTAAAGTGGAAAGTGTCTTCCTGAACAAAGTTGTAATCAACCATCTTCAGCCACTTCTCCGTGAGTGGCTCTCGCCCTGATGAAGGCGGCTCGTTGAAATAATCTATTTATTCATCGGTCCCCTACAACACAGCAGCATTTCTGCTCATTAAACACTCACTCTTCTGAGCCAAAAAAAAAAAAAAGATGTTGCCTGCCTCTTCAGCATCCTTCTGCCCGAAACACAGCAGGTGGAAGCAGCTGGCGTGTTTGAAGAAAACACACCGGGCACTGATCACAGAGAGTTTATCCCTGTTCTCAGATCTTGGTTTTCAAGGGAGTCAGTCGCTTACCGTGCGTCCTGGAGATGCGTGTTCTTGCTCGTCCCGGATGCTTTCGTAAAGAGGCAGGATGCTGCCGTGGTAGATGCCCCACCAGACCTTGAGAAACGATGCCTGGTGCTGGGTGACCAGCTCGGAGCCCTCCTCCAAAAGCGAGCCAGTCTGTGGATTGTACTTGTAGTTCCAAGGCTTTCTGGACCCCAAAAAGTGGACCACCTTTGCACTCGAACCGAACCTGAGAAGGCAACGCCAAGGAGTCTGCCTACCACTCGGAAGCGATCGGACCCGTGCAGAAAGCACGCAACAACCAAGAGACTCGACAAAGGCAGAGACACCTAAAGGCTCGTCTCAACGGGTTATTGAAAATCACGTAATCACGACTATGTTGACTTGCCGTTATCGTACTTAAAGATAATTTTTTCAACAGCCAACGTTTGCAGTATTTCATTTTCTAAGCACCAAGAAATGTATTCCTAACCCATTGGGATGTTCCTTAAAGCTCGAAGAACAAATTAAGAGTCTACTAAAGATGCACAGTATGGGGGCCCATATCATCATCTCCTTGAAAAGATAAGGAAATGGGGGCTGGCCCAGTGGCGTAGTGGTTAAGTTTGCACACTGTGCTTGGGCAGCCTGGGGTTCGCGGGTTCGGATCCCAGCCATGGACCTACATGCTGCGGGTCAAGCCACACTGTGGCAGCATCCCACATACAAAACAGAGGAAGATTGGCAACAGATATTAGCTTTAGGCCAATCTTCCTCACCAAAAGCAGATAGGGACAAAAAAATAATAGCTTTTATAGTAGATAAGGCAAGCTACCAACCACAAAATTGGCTTTTTTTTTTTTTTTTACAAAATTGGGAATTTTCTCCTCTCAACTTTTTTTTACCCCCATTATCACCATTCCCATCATCCAAGAACCTATTTAAACATTTTTTTTCATAATCGCCTTCCCATGAGATTTCAATACCATGGTCCCACTGGGTCTATGTTCTGTATGTATCTCTGTGCTTTATACATTGAAAAGGATACAATTTTTCACTCCCCAAGAACCAATTTCTGCCTCCTTGGGGGCAATATGGCCCCTGTTAAAAATGCATCCTCTAGAATGATTCATTTCCTAGATCCTTCTCAGATTTTCTATTTTCATTTATAACAACGTCACCTACAGCAGCAGATCTCAAACATTTTGGTCCTAGGACCTCCTGACATTCTTAAAAATCACCAAGGACCAAAAGCACTTTCTTCATGTGGATTCTCTCTATACATACATTTTCTGCGACAGACATTAAAACTGAGCAATTAAAAAATATATTTACCAATCCATTAAAACACAATCAACCCATTATATGTTGACATAACTTTCATTTTTTTCATGAAAAATGACTATTATTTAAAAAAACAACTTGTAGAAAGAGTGAGATCGACCATCTTAAGACGAGACAGCATGCTTCTCATATCTGTGCCTACATTCAGTGCATCGCTTTATCACGTCATGGAGTTTCCATAAAACCCATGTACGCTTATGAGAAAATGACAGTGCAAAAGGAAAACAAGGTCTTAGAGTTATTTTTCTAAAGTCGTTTTGACCTTGAAGGCACTGGGAAGAGCTGTGGGGAACCCCCCTCCCCCCCAGGGTTCCCTGGACAACACTTTGGGATCCACCATCCTTAAGACTCGTTGACTTGACTAGCTATCATTTAAAGCAATAAGCAAGCAGAGGAATGAGCTAATCCTTTTTTTTTTTTTTTTTTCCCCCAAAATGCCAAAAGCTGATACAGATTCTCAGAGAGAAGGTGGCAACATGGCGGCAGGCCCAGAAGGATTTGGCGCCATGGAGAACTTACTGTTTGAAGGCGGGGCTGTATGTGTATGCGGTGTTACTACTCAGGTTATAGATGAACGGCAGATGCTTGTGGATATCGGCCGTCGACCAGCTGCTGAAGAAGCTGTTCAATAAGCCTTGATCTGCCCCTAAATAATTAACAAACGCCCAAGGAGGTTAAGATGGAACGCTGCAGGACGCTGAAAGAATGCAAGATGTGTTTGAAGGGCGTGACATAAACACTGGCATTCAACGTTGATAATTATACTTCTTCTTGCTGCCCTTACAACATGATCGTTGCCTCCAAGGTGACTACCGGGGTTGGCCGGTGGCATAATGGTTAAGATCGCACGCTATGCTTCGGCAGCCTAGGGTTCACCAGTTGGATCCTGGGCATGGACATGCCGCTCATCGAGCCATGCTGTGGCGGGATCCCACATAGAGGAACCAGAGGGACCTACAACTAACATATACAAGTATGTACTGGGGCTTTGAGGAGAAAAAAAAAAAAACGTGACTAATAACCCATACCATTAATTTAAACAAATGCATAGTCGCTGCAAAATTCTCCACTGATAACCCAAACTCTTAATAATAAAATCGCCTTCTGTCTCCCAAATTCTCCACTCCTTTCCCAATAAGGTGTAGCCAGTAGCGACATTGCTTTCCTACCGTTTTTGCTGACTTCGTTCACCTCTCATCCTTTCCCAGAGGCAGTTCTTCATCAGTCTACTATTTCCTTTTACGTTACAAAAATTCCAGCACTTTTCCCGTCTGTCCCTCTGGTTCAGTGAGATGTGTGACTTCTAGCTGGCTCATTTTAATTCTTCCCTTTATTCTATAAATGGGGTCAGCCAACCACGCCCTGTATCTGTTTTCGTAAGTAACGTTTCACCGGAACACAGCCATGCTTGTCCGTTGAAGTCTTGAGAATGGCCGCTTTCTATTTGCCACAGAGATCACGCGGCCCACCCATGCGAAATATTTATTATTAGCTGGCCCTCTCAAGAAAGATTCGCCTATCCATTCTGTACGATCAGGAGTGAGGGGTCATCAGCATATTTTCAATGGTTCTCTCTGTTGCACACTCGCTTGCTAACGTCTTCATTTACTCCTTTCGCCCTGCCTGGCTTTCTTCTTCCATCTCCACCTTTAACTGACTTCAATGGGCCCTTCTCACATATCGGGGTGGGGAGGGGGGGCGGTGAGGATGGAGAAGTGGTAGGAAGACTGGCAACAGCCCCATTCTCCTCCAGCAATTCCCAGCTTCCCCTCGCCTACCGTCGAAGCTGCCGTGGTCGGTGGCGTGCTGCAGCAGGAGGCCGTGCGTCTCAAGGGAGGGCTGAAAGACGAAGACGCCGCTGTTGAAACAATCCGGCCAGCCGGGATCCGGGGCTGCAGAAAACTCACCCCTCTCGAACAGCTCATCGATATTGGACAGCACCTGGTGGAGCAGAGCACGGGGAACCTGCAGCAACATTTCTCCCACCTCCGGTTCGCAAGTGCGAGATGCAGTGGGAGCTTTAGGGTGAGCTGGGCAAAACGGTCAGTGAGCGGAAACCTGTGCCCTGTTTTTTTTTTTTTTTTTTTTTTGGAGTCGACTCTTCTCTTTTAGGCTCATATTCAAGAGAAGAGTGTGCAAGCAAGATCGCTCTCCGGTTTATTTCAAGTGGTTGCAATCACACTGTCTCTGAAATTACATTATTTTCTCGAGGTTCTTAAGATCCTCCACGGAACTCTCTTAATTGTATAACCTCTTGAATCTGGCAAATGCGATTAATGAAACTATGGAAACCGTGAACGGAGGGGTTTGCAAGTCAATATGATGTCAACCGTTGCCTTCCAGGGCTTGACTGACTGCAGATCCCCCCGACATCTATTGGCTTTCTAAATTGTGCTCTGTGTGGAAATTTTAAAAAACCATCATTCTGGTTACGCTATTGTTCCTAAATTTCTCTGCATCTCTTCCTCTTCTTACCGGGGTGCTTCTGCACCCAAACAGATCTCCAACACTCCACGCCATTGTCCATTTCGACTTTGCAATATTGTTTTTGAAAGTGGCCACCATGGGCTCCCACACCGCAGGTCATAAGCCCGAAAGACAACGGGGGAATGCCATAGCTTAAGAGGCCAGGTGCACCAGCCCAGTCGGGACTACACAGTTCAACATACAAGCAAAGCAAAATAGTTTTTCTCTCATTATTCCGTTTTGTGCACGTGAAAGAACGTGCTTATGAATGCCTCCCTGGGAAGAAAGGTGCCTTCAAGGCCCTCAGCGTCCACAGCAGGATCCAGCACTGTGCTAGCAGGTACGTTATACCCGATTTTGATGGACTGAACGCCACTGTTGATGACAGAGATGCAGGTTAACTTGTGGGAATCCCTGGGCAAGAGCTAGCAGCCTGCTTAAGGAGGGAGAGCATGGTGTTTAAGGAGCTCCTCATCGAGTGGAGCCTCTGGTCCTCACCACCCCCCTGTACTCACCAGGGTGTCTGCATCCAGGAAGACGCACTTGCTATAACGGGTCAGCGTCCAACAGTGAAGCTTGGTGAGGGTGACTCCTAGCTCCGGTCTGTTCAGAAAGGCCAGGTGGATGTAATCGGCACTGTCTATCAGGTTCACCTCGATCACCTCGTCAAACACCCTCGAGAGGACAACCCTGGAAAAGACACGTGCCAAATACTAGGAGAACAGGAGACCATTTAATGCAGGACATCCTATATCCCTTCAAGAGGACACGCCTTTGCTGCCCACAAACACGGAACACGGATCCAGAACCCCACCACACTCATTGCCATCTCCGTGTTCAGGCTTTATTTTTTTCCGTGGATGTCTTTAGAGCTTTGCACATTGTTCACTTAGGCTCAAAACATACGCAAACTTGAAAAACTTGGCAAATGGTACAGCATTGGCTTAAGGTAGGTTGATTTGGGCTGTCTCTCAGGAAGCTACTTCTCTTTGCAAAATGCGTGGGTAGTGAGGCGCAAACGCTGCGCAGGCAGAAGCCAACACACGTCCACTGCAATCTCTATCAGTTTTTACTTTGTGTATTCAAAACTTACATTGCTCGTTGCCTACAAGTTGGAGTCTCAAATTTTGAAAGAGTGTACCTTTTATCAAAATGAAATTTGCCTTCGTTCCATTTAATAATTATTATTATTATTACTGTTGCTTAAATTCTACTTTATCATTGGCCGGGATATCTTATGCTCACAGAAACTCAAGGAAATGCTAGAAGAAGAATGGGGGTATGTCAAAAAGATATAGGGAGCCAACCAGGAGGAGCTCCCAATGGCCAAAGCTGAAGGAATTTGAGCAAGAAAACAAATGACAAACCCAAAATATAAAATGAACATTCCTGGGTCCCATACTGATATAATCATTGAATAAACAGGTAAACGAGAAAAAGGAGCAGCTCTTCCTTGCAGAAGAATTCCAAGTAATACACGTAGAAGGAATGAGGGAAACAGAAAATCAGCGTTATGCAGACACCCCAGATAACTGCTGCAGACCAGACTCACCGACGGATGCTAAAACCAACGGGGAACAGTTCTGAGGAGAAACAGCATGTTTTCATTGTCGAAAAGTACCTCCCCCAAGATGGTTATCAATTGCAAAGAGGAAAATTCTGACTTCAAAGGAAGAAACACTGTAGATACCGGCTTATCAGTAACAAGACAGCATCACACGCTCCCTGACACGATGTCCTGAAAAAGGCATTATCACTTCCGAGAATTTTTCTTTTTGCCAAAAATGCATAACCTCAGTCTAATCATGAAAAGACACTGGACAAACCCAAGTGGAGAGGCATTCTAGGAAACAACCAACCAGTACTCTTCAAAAACACCATGGCCATGACGCATAAGGCACGAAGGAAGAAATGTCATGGATGGGAGCAAGACATGACAATGAATGCACTGTGGGATCCTGGATTGGATAGTGGGATGGAATCCTATGACATCCTATGCATCCCTTCACTCTCAGGGTTGGTTGTTAGTTAAGCTGTCTCCCACACATGCATCATTATTTTATATATTTTTGTTTGTTTTTTTACATTTGTCATACTTTCTTCTTCTTTGTAATCCTTTCTCACGTTTCATGGCATGGGTTGGGATGTCTCCATTCCATGCATTTCCAGTTTTACTCATTTATCTGTTCAGTGCTGCTTCTTATATACTATTTCTCCTGTCCTGGATTCACATTTCATTTTGCTTAAGTGTATCCTCAAGCAATTTTTTTCCTCAAAAGTCTCTGAGGAATACAATTTTTGAGCTTTTGCTTATCTGAAACATCTTTATTTTGCTTTCCAATTACGCTAATTTGGCTGAGGACAGAAATCTCATTTCAAAATGATTTCGTCCCAGAACTTTGAGACATCAACTCTCTCAATCAGACTGATGGTGAAATACGTTAGGACTTTTTCTTCATTCTTGGTGATTTGAAATGCCACTGTTTTGTGTCAACATTTGGGTTTTCTTCATTCGTTCTGCTCAACGCTCAGGGAACACTCTCAATCTAAAATTCTTTCTCAGAGTTGAAATAGAACATGAGCTATTTTCTCTAATCCCTTCTCTCTGCTTTTTTTCTCTTAGAAACTCCTATTATTAGACACATGTTGGAGCTTCTGGGTCTCTCTTTGCTGTTACTAGCTTTTTCACTTTTACGCCACATTTATCCGTGCTTATTCATTGCACAGGATTCAAAGTAACTATATCTCTAAGAATGTACTATTTCATCACCACGTTCCCCCTGCCTTTTGCCCAGTTATTTACGGAATTTATGGCATTCTCAGGGTTGTATAAAGATCATGGGGTGTGGGGAAGGAAGGCACGAGAAATACCACTCTTTGTCACTACAAATAGCACGGCTTTTTATGTCCTTAAATGCTTCTGTTCAGCTCTGCTTCTTTCCCTAAAACAAATTCCCGGAAGCAGAATTAAGTTTCAGGAATACAATTTGTTTGAAGCGATGAGCACATGCTCCTGGCTTTGTTTCCCTGCAGAAAAACTCTCCCCCACACACATCTGCACCACATAGCCTGGATAGTGGTGGCCCCCTGACACTCACACCCCTGGTAATTTATGGTCATGGGTCATTGTTTGTCCTCTATGGCCCCAACAGTACCATACAGCACCATTCCTCCATCCTCCCAATGACTGGGTCCAAGAAAAACTCAACTGGGTCTGCAACACTGAACCCCTCCCATATTTCCGTGACGTTGTTTCTGAATATTTTAAAGCTCATCTTCAGTAAGCCAAACGACTTAAAAAAACAAATGTTGACAGCTTTTGACACCCGAGGAGACAGAAATCTAGGAGAGAATCATATATATATTTTTTCTTCCACTGATACCATCATTTGAGGGATGATGGGAGAATAGGCAACCACAGAAAGGTCCCCCCAAGGATGTGTGTCCTCCCCCAGAGTCAGCCCCCCCAACTGTGTGTCCACTGGAGTCTCTGGTCAGACTCTGAAGGCCCCAGTGGCCTGGACAGAGGAGAATGTCCCCTGCAGCTAAATGTATTGTCTTTTCTTGTCTTTCTCTTTGGGGCCTGAAGGGCTCATCTTATGCAAGAGGAAATACACTGGAAGCATCAATTAATTTGAAACACTTTTAAGAGAATGGGTTACACTCAATTTAACTCAAGTCTAACCACATGACTTGATGTCAATGACTGAGGTCCGCCCCCAAACCCCAACATTTAAAAAGATATTTGCCAACCTAACCAGTCATAAATATTACCACGTATTGATTGGTCATGCTCTGTACCGCTGTTGTATTCGTCGGTCCATCTTTGCTTACTGTATGTAAGAGTTCTTTGAATATTATACAGACAACAACCCCGGTCTCCAGTATAAATTTTGTAAATGTGCTGCCTAGATTATCTATCTTTTACTTTTGCACGGAATATTTCTGACATTCACCAGTTCTGGTGTCCTTTGCTGGGAAAATGGCATGCCCAGCTTTCAGGTGAATGGAACATCCATCTATGTCAGCGTCTGGGGACACTTTTGCTTGTCACAATTACCGGGAAGGTTGGGGGTCGGTGATCCTACTGGCATCTGGTGGGTGGAGACCAGGGATGCTGCTCAACACCCTACAGCGCACAGGATGCCCCACCACACAGAGTGGTCCAGCCCCACATGTCAGCAGTACCTCAGCTGAGAAGCCCTGATCTATTTACTTCTCAGATTTCTCTGTGCTTTAAAATTTGCCCTTTACATTTACGATCTATCTGGAATTCACTTCGGCACATGTTTAACTTTTATATTAAAAGGATCCCATCATTGCCTTTTTCTGATGTATGGATGCGATGAATTACATTGACAGCATGGACTATCCTTGCTTTCCTAGAGCAAGCAGCATTTATTTCTTTACCCTAGAGCCTGAGTTGCCTTGCCATGTTCTGTATTCAGGGGGCTTTTTCCATCTGTATAAAAACACAATTAAACCTGTAAATCAAGATTTGGGTATCCAGGTCAGGACAATTCCTTAAAATAAATTAACATTCACTTTTTTTGTAGGCTCAGAGATATTTCGTAGTGCATGGACACTAAGTAATTCATCGTGGCCAGTTGAACGGAAAATCCCTCATAACTGCCCAAATCCAGAATCTTTCTACCAGACCAGCCTTTGATAACGCTCTCAATTCTCCCATTCTGACTGGGCAGCAGAAAATCTCTACTTCTTTGGGTGTCAACGTGGGTCATCTGAATTTCCCTGGAAGGATCAAGCACTTCTTCAACACTTTCAATATTATCAGCAAAGCATTCTAGAGAGTATTTGCTTTTAAAATTTAAATTGCATCCAAGCGACTATTTTGTCAAATGGAAGGTTTATTTGTTTGTTTTCTCAAATGGAAGGTTTACTTTTAAATAATCCAACACTTGAATTTGTTGCTTGTTCCCAAAGACTAGGTTTTTTGGGTTTCCGTTTTGAATTTCTTCCTTCTGTTTGCCCTATATATTTTTTTGTTTTCTCTTCTTTTAATTAAAACATTTTTGAACTAGATAATTTCTTCACTGATTTTAATTTTTCTCTCTGGTATCACTGTAGCTGTCCCCTCTGGTTTGTGTAAGTAGCATTCACATAGCAATTACTGTTTAAATAGCATGTAACTCAAGCTTTCATTGGTTCACTGATCAAGTTATTTAGGAGAGAATTGCTGGTTTAAGATGTCCAAGCAGACTGTTTTGTTTTGTTTTGTTTTAGTTTAACTGTTAACGTCTAGCTTTAAACCATTATAGTCAAAGAATATAAAATTCACTTCTTCCTCCAAGGAACATATTAAATGCCTCCTTGTACCATTAGTATAAAATCGATTTTTCTAAGTGATCCATGGTTGATGAGAGAGAAGAGTTTTGTTTACATAATGCATAACATTTTAGAGACACCTCATGCGTTATTCATTAGCTGAATTTACTTATGTGTTTGCTCTGTTTGTGAGTTAAAGACTAGGAGGGCTAAATAGACAGACTCTCCCACCATCATTCTCTCCAGGTCCACGCATATCTAGTCGATTTTGTTTCTACGTTTTAGCTAACGATTGTTGATGCAGAAAGGATCATGTCCAATATATAGATATATATATGTGAATTCGACACTTTTTCATCCAGCATCTCCCGCCTGAATTCTTACACTCAGAAAACAGTGGAACAGTCTCTGCTTTCTCTTTCCTCTCTGCGGCATCCAATATCTCTCTGTCCATCCTTTATTAAATAAATATATTGGCTAAGATGGATTACTTTAACTGTGCCTAGTTTCATAAATATATTTACAACAAGCATTTACTCTTAACTCTAGGTTTGGCTTCCTTGCCCTGTTAAAAAGAACTTTCCCATTAAGTTCTGTATTTTCATACGACGCTCAGTCAACAGCCAACAATTTCCTTCAGTAGCAAACATCCTAAGCTCGTCCATGTGTGCGACTCTTTCTGTTGCTTCCCCGGAGAATGAGCAACGTGGCTGGGCATAAGAGTCTTGGGTCCTAACGTTGTGGTTCCATAATTCCACATCTTCATTATTTTCTGACCTTTAATATTGTAATGAGGAAGCCTGAGGTCATCTAGATTTATTTTTCCCTTTGCAGACAAATCTGCTCTTATCAATATTGGAGGCCCATGGAAATATTTACCATGACGATTTTAAAAATTCTTCAATATACGTCTATGTAGGTTTTGATTTTTTATTTGGTGACATGCTTGGTGTCATCCATTTTCTCCCGGTATTTCTTCAACTCGGGAAATTTTCTTCAAGTATCTCTTCGTTTATCAAGATGATTTCATCTGCATTCAGCTTTTTATCAGGTACATCTCTGTTTTGGGGCTTCCTTCTCTATAAAGTTCTTCTCCAATACTGGAAAATATCTCACGTTTTTGAAAACAACCATTCTATAAACGGTGGGGCTGATTTTATTTCATCATTAAACTACTAATTTAAGTTAAATTAATTTATTTTAAATTTCTCTAAAACATTTAATTTCTTAATGATTTTAATTGTTGGTGATCCATAGCATCTCCCCATCTCATTCTGTTCCGGCTCTACACAGCCAGACCATTTTCAGCTAGTCTGTCATCTTATCTCACTTTTTATCATCGAGTCCATATTTTCCTGAATTTTATTGAAAGCACACCTCGGATCTTTTCCCAACCTTCTTCTGTCTCCTGCGGTAACTCTTTCTCACAAGTATGCTCTTCCCCTGAACTTGAGTGTGGGACGACCCCACCTTAAGTTGGAGAAACTTTTGGTGGGCTCCATGGTGATTTTAATGCTTCCATGTCTTCACCTTGAAATAAGACCTGGGTTCTCCCACCTTAGGGTCCCTCGGGCGTGGGGCGGGGAGAGTCTTCTGGTCTCCCCAGTACTGAGCTGGCCAAGGTAACTTGAAATCACTCATTTAATGATTTAACAGAGGAGAGGGCAGGAGGCTACATGAGGTACATTCCCACGTCTTTCTACTGTGTAATGACGCCGCTGTGCATGGAGCCAAGACTCCTCCATCCGCTGACCCAGCTTCCTTTCCTAGTGCCACCTCTAAGCGGGATAATCCCTTCCTGGAATGGCCATCCAGCATGCCAGACGCAAGCCCATGCAAACTCCTCAAGCCTCCTTCAAACTCTGGGACTCTCCGTGGCCTCCAAGGCTGCCCACTCTCAAGATCAAAAGAGCAAAACACAGAGCCTGAGTCGCGTCTACCAACGGCCAAGTCCTGCCTTCAGCCGTCATCTCCTCTGCCCTCCCACGGTGAGGGAAAGGCCACTATCCTTCCTGACTCACCCTGCACACGAATGCCAAACTCTTCTGGAAGCCGCCCCCGCACTGACAAAGTGGAGGAAGGTCATGATGCCCAGAAGCTCCATCACAAGCTCCTCCAAATGGCAGGCGTTTGGACCGTTTCTCCAGAAGCCCCACCTTCATGAAACGCTGCTGCTTCTGAGAAGGATGCTGGACATCTGCCCTCGCCTCCTTCCCCCATCTACACAGGGGCTGCCGTCAGATGCCACCCGCCCGGTTCCCCTCTGCTACAGGGCTTTCCTACTGGCAAATTCACAAAGGACCTTGGTTGGGGGGCGGGTGGTGACCAAAACGCATATGCTCCCATTTCCACATGGTTCCAGGTTGCACCGAATGCTCTTTCACACATGCTCCCCTATAGCAAGAGTTTCGGAGCTTGAACATCCTGCCTGGCGTCACAGGAAAGGGAGGGTTGTAAATCCCATCAGGCAACTCCACATCCGAAGCTTACATCACTAACTCCCACTGTTCTCAATGTTCTTGCACTGGCTGCTTTCAAGAGAATTCTCTTGAATAGAAAAAAAAAAGAAAATAACATTCTATCCTCTCTTCCTCCACTGGCATCATCACTGTTCAAATGGACAGCTAAACTGAGGGGCCATCGGTTACCTGGAAGCAGCCAGAAGGAATCGTCTCCCAAGTGAACTAACGCAATTCATGATATTCTGATAATACCATCACGTGTCTCTCTACAAATGAGAACATTGCCACGCTCGAGTCTCAGAGTGTATAAGGCACATGCTCTACAGAACAAGAGTGCTGAGCAGCTGCAGTGTTGTGTATCTGTGAGCATGCAGAGATGGAAGCACAGATGTCCTTATGAATCCAAGGATGGAGTCATCCGTGACCTCCCAACTCAACTCCTGCCTCATGATTTCAAGCTGAGCGTCTGTAGCTCCCAGACCCTAAATCCCTGGTCCTAAATCAGGTCAGCCCATGGCACTCAGCTTTTCCCAGGAATCAAGTCCTGGACTCAACATGGCACTCGGCTCTTCCTAGGAAACAAGTCGTGGACCCATCATGGACCCATCATGACATGGACCCATCATGAACTCATCATGGAATAGACTCATCATGGATCTACTATGGCATGGACCTATCGTGGACTCATCATGGATCCATCATGGAATGGACCCATCATGGGTCCACTATGGCATGGACCCATCATGGCAGGGACCTATCATGGACTCATCATGTACCCATCATGGACTCATCATGGATCCACCATGGACCCATCATGGAATGGACCCATCATGGATCCACCATGGCATGGACCTATCAGGGACTCATCATGGACCCATCATGGCATGGACCCATGATGGCATGAACCCATGATGGATCCATCACGGAACAAAACTCCCTTTGTTCCTACCTGCCAAAGCTTCCCTCTATGGGACACTGTGTCTGCGGCAGCATGAAGTAACCAGGTGCCAATGGGAAGTCCCACTTAGCCTGGGCTTGTGCTGTTTGCCCTACATTCCCTCCATGCCAGGGTCTCCCCTCTCCTTCCTCAGACCCTCCAACCCACCCTTGTTGACCACTGACCTTGGGACAGCTCGCGATCTCTTATCATAGTAAGGTGGCATAGTAAGGATAGTAGGTGGCAGAGTGGAGCATTGAGAGACAAGGACTCCAGAGCAAGCTGGGATCCTAGCTCTGCCCCTCATGCCTGAGTGGGTCTCAGGAAAGGTCAGAAGACAGCAGCAACAATAGCACCCAACCCAAGAGGAGTCTTGAGCTTTAAATGAGTGGAGTAGGTGTAAGAAGCTCGCAGTAGCGCCTCCTAAGAGCTGGCCGTTCGCATTGTCATCAGGCCGTCCCAGGAGTTCCAGCTCTCAGGACCCAGAGAATCTGGGCATCACGACTGCTGTGCTCTGGATGCTTATCTACCACCTGTCACACGCACAGCCAGGCTCCTCTCTCTACATGGTTGTTCTATCTCCTATCCTTGCCTGAATTGCCTACGTCCAGACTTCCTTTCCATGACAATCAAGAAAAACCGAGCTATCCTTGTACCCAGCCATGCATTCAGCAGAACAACAGAACTCCCATGCACAGCCACCTGGAGACACCGCTACACACCATCACAGGGAGAGACCCAACAGAGACACACGCTCAAGAGGAAGCAGAAACCTAGTCTACACATTGGATGGCTCTATAGAGCCAAATGTGAACTTCTATGATTTTGGGCTCAAATCTCCAACTTAGTTCACAATAGTTGCTTTTCAAATTCCCCCCACCCCCCAAAAACTTTGACTTCTGAATTTCCATCGCTGAGACAATGAACAGTAAGCATACACAATATTATTTTCTAAGTACTCTGGAGTCAATGACACACCGTGACAGATTTCCCTACCTTAAGGATGACTCGAGGGTCCTCTACAAATGCCAGATGACCCCCATGATTGCCAGCAGTCCAAGCCCAAGAATGGACCCATCATGGATCCACTATGGCATGGACTCATCATGGCATGGACCTATCCACGCCATGTTCCTGGGACCCCCTTGACCACAGTGGACCTTGCTTCCACTGGAGGAAGAGCCACCAGCTGGGCACAGGTGCATCTCCCAGTTTTACCTGAGCAGGCTGGACACGTGAGGGGTGATCAGCACCACCAGCTTCCTGGTCAGCCTCTGGTTCCTCAGTGACTGCCCCAGGACCAGGGCCCCCTGGCAGTAGACGTCATTGGTGGCCAGCGTGACAAAGGCCTGGTCAGACACTGTAGATAGAGACACAAACAGCAGAGTCACGCTCCTGACGGATCTCACGGGATGGCGGGTTGATGCTCGCTCCTCTTCTCCTGTCAAGTTCACAACTCATACCCACTAACCATTGGGTGTCCCACACGGGTTCCTCAGGCACATTCGCACACCTCCTTTCCTTAAACACACACACACACACACACACACACACACACACACAGGAAAAGTGCGAGGAAATCCTCAACACGAGGCGAAGCCACCCAGAGTAGGACTAAAACGTCCTGATGCTACAAATCCGCCAATATGCACGCCTAAGACCGCTGGTTTTGTTTTGCACTCAGGTCTCAAAAACTCACCCCAAATATTTGAGTCTCAGCTGAAAACACTGTGAAAGGTGGAACAACACTGGGATTATCCCAGTGACAATGAAGATGCCCGCCCAGCTCAACAGAAGTGTGCTCCCTGGAGGAGCGGCCAGATCCGCTCATTAAATTCTGCACAGACCAGTTGTTGGAAAGACTTCAACTCAAGGATATATGAGGTTGAGGAGACGGGAGAGGGGAAAATATATTGTTTCATTCACCAGGATGTTCTTAGTTTCCCAACGTCTCAAGAGGAGAGGAAGAAACTCAAAGGGCAGATCCAACTGATGGCAATCTTAAGTCTCAGGGCATAGTCGTGGCGTTAACTTCCACAGGGACTTGCAAACGATTGAATTCTTGGGTCCCCAAGAGCTTGTTGCCAGGATAAAGACAATGGGACAAAGAGATCCTTGCCTTGTGCCGGCTACTGTGCTGTCTGCAGAAATTAAAATTCGCGGCAGGTAGCCTGGGGCCAGAACACACAGGGCAGCCCCCGAGAGGCCCACAGACTCACAGTCATGCTAAATATGACCTGACAAATGGGGCTTCCGAGCCGTGTTCCTGGGGTTCACGCCTTGACCTTTACATTCCATTGGGGTCAATTTCCAAATGTGCCTGTTGCAACAGGTTCCCGTCTACACACTGTCGGGTTTTTTCTTGGATGAGAAGGAATGAGAATTCCTGGCATCTCCACTGTGAGTTGAGAATTACAGACAGCAAACTGAAGAACTCAAGTCTGCAACCCAAAAGGTATGTGTCTGTCTATGTATCTATCTTGGTATCTATCTATCCATCATCTATCTATTTATCATCTATCTATCCATCTATCATCTATCTATCCATCTATCATTTATCTATCTATCTACCATCTATCTATCCATCTATCATCTATCTACCATCTATCATCTATTTATCTATCATCTATCTATCCATCTAACATCTATTATCTATCATCTATCTATCTATCATCTGTTATCTATCTACCATCCATGCATCTATCATCTATCTATCATTTATCTACAATCAATCTATTATCTATCATCTTTCTATCATCTATGAATAATCCATCATATGTCATCTGTCTACCATCTGTGTAACTATGTGTCAAATCTATCATCTATCTACTATTTATCTAGAAACAATCTATTATCTATCATGCATCTATCACCTATCTATCTATAACCTGTCATCTATCATCTAGCTAGCTAGCTAGCTAGCTATTTACCATCCATCTATCTATCTATGTATCATGTATCTATCTATCTATTTATCTATCTATCTAGTTTTTTTAAACAACTGGCTTAAAACAATGCACCGTTCACTCTCTAGGGACACAGATAGTATTCACAGAAATGTGCAGAACGAGAAAAATATGACGGAAAAGGTGAGACGCGTAGCTCTGCCACGAGGAGTTTGAGGGGCGGAGAGACATCCTGGTGGAAAACGTCCGAGAAAGAGGTCTGGAGGAAAACAAAGGTCCTTGGAGGACTCCTCCCCAGAGCTCACGGTGACTAGGGAAGCCCAGGACCAGAACAGACCACCCCGTGACCACTGGCCATCCAGAGAAGAGGACCACTAGGGTGTCCTGATCCAGTATGACTGGTGTCCTTATGAGAAGAGGAGATGAGGACACAGACACGCACAGACGGACGACCGGGTGAGGACATGCGGAGAAGACACATCCATATGCCAAGGAGAGAGGCCTCAGGAGGGACCAGCCCTGCCCACACCTGGATCCCAGACATCCAGCCTCCAGGATGGGGAGACCATCAATGTGTGTTGTTTAAGCCGCCCCATCTGTGGTCCTTTGTTATGGCCCCCGGAGCAAACTCATACAATGGGGCGTTAAAGTCAGGGAGCAGACGCAGGGATGGTGTACCCACCCTGGGAAAACAATGACAGCGATCACCACGTTTAACTTCACATTCAATCGCCCTTCTCTGACTGAGGAATCACCTTTTTCCACTGAGCCTCATGTCCATCCTTGTAACGGTCTACTATATTTCCCACTGAAGCACTTCGGATCGGATCCTCCCCAAAGAAAAAGTAAATTCCCAACAGAGCTACGGGATGAGTTCATCTTGGTGGCCGTTCCTGTTGGCTATTCCTGAAGAGAGCGTTCAATTCTTTCTAACCGGAAGGCGACATGAAGACGTGAAAAATATCTCACCAGCTCATTTTCCAATCCTTCATTGGTCAGAAGCACGTTCCATCGTACCTAAGAAAACTGACACTTCATTTGCTAGATTTGTTTTGACTCAACATGGTTGATAAAAACGGGCTTCCCTCACTGGAGAGTTATAAAACCAGACGCCAGAACAAGTAAATTTTTGACCAGCTCGTGTTTCTGACCCACACGGTGTGGACGCATCGGCTGCTTCTGCATGAGAAACACCAACATCTATCGCGGGGGGAGGCCGAGAGGTCCTGGGAGCAGAGGGAACTGCCATGTCTGTGGACTGATTATTGAGCCTGTCAACAGGATGAAGACGGCAGCAGTGAAGAAAAGAGACCCTCTGGCCAGCGACCCCCAAGACGTGCGTCTCTGAATGTTAGCCACCACGGCCCCAGGCACGATGCTGCAAATTCACGCCTGGATCTACGCTGCATCTCAGCGCAAACTCAGAGCAGCGGATTCCAACGGAACAGAGGATGGAACGTTCATCGATAGACCTTCCGTTCCCACATGGCCTTACCCTGAAGAAACTACCAGACCATCAAGTTTTGGTGTGGCACCAAAGAACATCCCCCATTACCCAAGGCCACCGCACGGACAGGGAGAGCTTCCATGCAACATGGCGCCCGGGGGTCTGGATTTTTGGCACGAGCACAGAGTGGGAAAACACTGTCCTCCAGCCCCAGGTAAAGAAAAAAAGATATTCTTGCAAACTCAAGTGCAGCCTGAAGACTGTGCTGGCTGACAGTTTTACGATGATGCTATGAGACACGTTTCCTTCTGTTCCTAGCCTGCCCTCCATTCAACTCATCTTCCAGCCTCCCCCCGAAATAACACCGGCAGCTTCCTCCTCGGCCCCTCGCCTTTCCTGAAAGGTGGCGTTTGTTTCCTGCAAAGTGTTGGATGGCCACATCGGCCCTCCCAGCACATTCCAGGGCTGATGGAGATGGGTCCGCATGTCCGGGGTTGAATGCTGCCATTATGCAGGCCCTAGCGGCTTTGGGGGAACGTGGTTTTCATGCCGGAGACCTCCAAACCACTCCCTGGAACAGAGAAGGCTTTCTGCGTCCCCTCGGAGCCGAATCTCACAGCACGCCACAGAAAAGCCCCCTTTTGCCCCGGTCCCCGCAAACTCCCTTCCTATGGCCAGTGAGGAGGAAGACAGCACAGAAGCCGCTCGGCGAGTAACCACATCGCTCCTCTGGACAAAAACTAACCTGTTTTTTTAAAAACTGGACTCACGAATGATCCGGTCTGGTCTGATGCAACAGGGGGGTGTCTTAATACCAACAGGACAGGCCTCTTTCTCGCAAATATTCCGCATCACGTCTCTCCGCCTCTGAAGTCGACTGTCCCCATGTGATGTTCGAAAAACCCAAGGGCAGGCAGACAGGACCGAATCTGAGCCCTGGAGGGCCCGGCCTTGC
Source organism: Equus asinus (assembly GCF_041296235.1). Lineage (NCBI taxonomy): Eukaryota > Metazoa > Chordata > Mammalia > Perissodactyla > Equidae > Equus > Equus asinus. The sequence goes on along the minus strand of NC_091820.1, from coordinate 996,531 downwards.
CAGAAGTCCCAGCCAGCCAGCCACCCTAGGCCGGCTGCCCTGGTCAGAGATTAACCAGAGCTCTTTATGGGAATAACAAATTATGGGGGGCGGGGGGGGGGGTACCCAAAGGCCTTGACATCCCAGAGTTTTAGGGGCATGAACTTCCCGTTAATGTCTCCCACAGTTCAACACTATTGCCAAGAAACCAGCCCATTTCAACTCTCAGAGCTTTTTTTTTTTTTTTTTTAATGAGTAGGGAGGCCCTAATAGGGAACCAGGTGTTTTGGGTTTTTTAAGGTTTTTTTTCTTCTGTGAGGAAGATTGGCCCTGAGCTAACATCTGTTGCCAATCTTCCTCTTTTTTTGTTTTTTTTTTTTTTCCTCCCCAAAGTCCCAGTACATAGTTGTATATCCTGGTTGTGGGTCATTCTGGTCCTATGTGGCATGCTGCCACAGCGAGGCTTGATGAGCCGTGTGTAGGTCGGTGCCCAAGATCGGAACCGGTGAATTCAAGGCCGCCAAAGCGGAGCGCGCACACTTAACCCCTTGGCCCCAGGTAGGCCCCTCCCAGGGCTGTTTTTTACAGGAGAATGAGGAAATCCCAACGCCCCCGACCATGCTATAAATGGCCCCCTCCCACATCTCCAGCTGCTCTGGGTGACGCCAGCCCCCTCCAGCCCCGGGGAGGTGTTGGGGAGGCAGATAATGGGAGATGAGAGGTTTGGGGAGATGGGGAGGGTAAAGCGGGGGTCTCGCCAAGCGCAGACTAATGTCCCGTGTGCCCGCAGGAGCAGGGAGGCTGAAGGAGAGGAGCATTCGCGGACTCACCCGACATGGTCCGCGGCTCCGCGCGCAGTGGGCACCCTGGGGCCGGCTCGCGCCTGGGCGCGGTGGGTGGGACGGACTCCCCGGCCTCCAGCCGGGCCTAGCAGAGGCGTCGTCTCCTGGGGGCCGTGCAGATTTCCAGGCCTGCGGGCAACAGCTTTGCATTCTCAACACCCATGGCTGCAGCCTCAACCTAGCGCCCCCCACCCACCCACCCACCCCTGTGTCACTTGGGCCCCGCTCAACCCTGGCCACCTCCACAACCCCCGCACCCTGCACCTCCTCCTCCGCCCAGGCTCCCCTCGACCCCCTGCCCGCCCTGGAGTCACCTGGGACCCCATTGCACCCCGGCCACCCCCGCACCCCGCGTCTCCTCGGCGCTCCGCGACAGCCTCTGGCACCCAGCCTTTGCCCACCCGGTGTCCTCAGCGGCCCCACCGCGCTGGCACTTCCTCCTGGCTCCAGGGCAGCTTCTGCCCCCCTCCTCCCCCCCGCCCCATACCCCTGGACTCCCCACCCGCTCCTCTGCGCTCCGGGCGGCCCGTGCCGCCACCCTAGGCCGCCACTCCCCGATGACCCCCTTCCGCTCGGGCCCCCCCCCCCCACTGCACCCCACACCCCTGAACCTCACCCCTCCTCCGAATTCGGGCAGCCTCTGCCCGCCCCCTCAGGTCCTCCGCAGCGCCCAGGCGGCCTCCACGCCCCCTGCACTCCTCCTGCGTCCCCCGCACCGCCTGTGCGCTCCGGGCGGCCTCTGCCCCCATCCTGGCCCGGCGCCCCGCGATTACTCCCTTCTGCTCCGGTCCACCCCTGCACCCCGCTCCTCGCCGCTCCTCCGGACTCGGGCAGCATGCGCCCCCCGCACCCCTGCGCCCCTCGCACCTCCTGCGCGCCCAGACAGCCTCTGTGCCTCCGGGCCCCCGCCGCGCCCAGGCCGCCTCCACGCCCCCGGCACTCCTGTGCCCCCGGGCAGCCGCGGCCCGCCTGGTGCTGGGAGGCCCCGAGGACGGCGATTGGCCGCCCGCCGGAAGCCCGGCCCCACCCGCCCGCCGCGGGGACCGGGTCTCGGCCGCCACCGCCCCCCCCCCCCCCCCCCCGCCTGGGGTCCGCCTCCGCCGCCGGCCGCGGGGAGAGCCGGGGAGGGGCGGTGGCTGCCTTACACTCCTGTCCCCGCCCCTGCCCCCCACCGCCCCCGCCCTGCTGAATCCGGGAGGCCGCGGTTACTAGATTTGCACAGGTAACCTTTATCCAGCCCGTCCCAGAGTAAATGTTTGCCATGGCTGCGCGGGGCCTGGGCCCAAGGCCAGCGCGCTGCTCCGCCCACGGCCCAGGGAGGAGGCCGCGCGGGCAACAGCCCAGCCCGGCCTGGGCAGAAAAGAGTCTTAGCGAATTCGGGGCTGCAGACTAGGAGAGTGAATAAGCGAATGCATGCACGAGGGAATAAAGGAATGACTGAGTGAATGAGTGAGTTGAATGCATGAATGAGTAAAGGAAGGAGTGAGTTCATGCAGGCATGAGTGGGTGCACGCAGGAAGGAATGAGTTCACGTAGGCGTGACTGAATGAATGACTGCGTGTACTCGTGAATGAATGTGTGCATGTGTGTGAGTGAATTAATTCAATGCACGACTGAGTGAACGAATAAATGAGTGTGTGACGCATGCATGAAAATCAGTGCTCCCAGCCTTTTGCATCCAAGTCCTTTCTGGCTCCCCAAAGCTCCAGTGCTGGAGATAAGGGGCCTGGGAGGGACCCTCTGCGCATGTTGGGTCTAGATCAGAGCCCCCAGGATCCAAGCCGGCAGGGACCTGTCTGGGAAGGCCAAGGTGCCCAGCTGGTCCTGGGGGTGGTGGGCAATGGGACGATGCCCCTCATTGCAGCCAACTGCAGGGGAGAGGGGAGGATGTGGACCAGGCATGCCAGCCCTTACGATTTGTCCTAAGAAGTCCCCGGTTATTTCATGGACTGTCCTGATTATGGGCAAGTCGTTGAAGTCAACAGTCCTGAACTGGGTGGGCCGAGGAGCTCTGTGGTTCAAATGTGGCGCCTCCCCCACCCCCACCCCGGGGCCACCAGTTTGAAACCTCAGGCTGCAGCATGATTACACTGAATGTACAGAGAGAAGGGAAGCGGAGCAGGGAAGCGGGCGCCCGGGGATGCAGTCCTGGGGAGCTGAGCATCTGGGACACACACCTTGAGTGTGGAAGAAGCAATTATTTCAGGAACTCTCCCATCTCGGTGGACCTCCTTGGTCCCGTAGCTTGTCATTGCACTGCTGTCTCAAGCGTGCAAGGGACATATATATCAACAGAAGGACTTGACGTTCCTGTTGCGCAGGAACTGAGCAACTAGACTTCCTGCTCCACAAATGTCACCTGGAGGGAGGGAACGGAGGGAGAAGAACCAGATGGGGTCATCTCCCCACTTAAACCAACCCTGTGCCCCAGCATGTCCAACCCACGGCACTTCTACACCACCACCGCAGACGTCAACACAGTTAAAAATGACGAATGAGGTCTCCACATTATTATGAGAACCCTTTTGTCCCCCCGCCCCGCCCCCCACGCAGTTCTGGGCCTCAGGGAACCCTCCCCCCAGGGTTCCATATCTTACACTTTGAGAACCAAGACAATTCAGGCTCCAAGAGTGAGAAAAGAAATCTTAGAAGGGCCGAGGGGACGTCGTCCATGGGAACCCTATCAGTGCAGTGGGCCGTGGATGTCCAAGGAATGTGGCTCCCCCGGAGCAGGGCTTTGCTGAATTTCATCTGATGCCCCATTATGATAAGTCCCCCTTCACGACCCCACGGGGAATGGGGGCTTTGCCTGCTTAGGAGCGATCAGGGCTCCCTTGCCTTGGAGAAGAAGGGGAGGCACAGAGGAGGAAGGAGCCCCAAGTCCTCGGCACCTGGCCACAGAGACGGCAATAACAGTTGATCATAGCTATCAGCCTTGACGGACAGATAGAGGAGGTGTTTCCAGCTCTAGGTTACAGATGGGCCCAGAGTGGTTAAGAAATCGCATCCAGGTGACGAGGGAACTGGGCGAGGCCAGCTGGGAAACGTGAGGGCAGGGCCCCACCTCATCACGCTGACCCTATCCACACTCACGGCCTCAAAAATGCAGATCTAGGGAGCCGGCCTGGTGGTGTAATGGTTAGGTTCGTGCACTCCTCTTCAGCAGCCTGGGGTTTGTAGGTTCAGATCCCAGGCGTGGTCCTACACACTGGTTATCAAGCTATGCTGTGTCGGTGTCCCACATACAAAATAAGGAAGTTGGCAACAGATGTTCGCTCAGGGCCAATCTTCCTCACCGAAAAAAAAAAAAGTGCCGATCTGGTGTGCAATGAGAGGATCCCTGGTCTGTCTCAACAGAAAAAGGGCATGGGGAAAGTCTCCTATGAGACCATCCCAACAACAGATCCATTTCAAAAGGTCCCAGACACCTCCTGCCTCCTTCACGGCACGGGGGACACTCCCAGCTGGTCCCCTTTCCCTGGGTTAGAAGTCACACCAGCAGGATATCCACCACCCACTAAGGGCCCTCAGAGCTGGGTAATTCTCTGATGTGGGGCCATGCTGTGCACTGTAGGGTGTGGAGCAGCATCCCTGATCTCCACTTTCCAGATGCCCGGAGCATGCTCTTCCCAGCTGTGACATCAGAAATGTCTCCAGACATCACCAGTGTCCCCTGGGGGGCAGGCTCATTGCTGGATTGCTAAATATTGTAAAAAATAGATATAGATAGATAGATAGATGATAGATATAGGTACATAGATATAGATACATATATAGATGATAAATAGATGATACATAGATAGATAGGTAAATAGATAAATGATAGATAGATACAAAGATGGTAGATAGGTGACAGGAAATAGATAGATAGATAGACAGATGATAGATGATAAATAGAGAAATAATAGATGATAGATAATACATAGAATCATAGATTATAGATCATTATAGATAATAGGTAGATGATAGATGACTAAGATGGATGGATAGATAGACAGGTAGATAGGGAGATAAACAGATAGATAGATAATTGGTAGATAGATGATAGATAGAGAAATGATAAATGATAGATAATACATGGAATGGTAGATTATACATCATTATAGATCAAGGTAGATGATAGATAACCAGGATGGATGGATGGATAGTTAGATGGGTAGATAGATAGATTAGATAGATAGATGAAAGATAAATAGAGAAATAATAGATGATAGATAATACATAGAATGATAGATTATAGATCATTATAGGTAATAGGTAGATGATAGATAACTAGGATGGATGGACAGATAGATACATAGATAGATAACTGGTAGATAAATGATAGAGAAATGGTAAATGATAGAATACATAGAATGGTATATTATACATCATAGGTAGATGATAGATAACTAGGATGGATGGATAGATGGATGGATGGATGGTTGGTTGGATGGATGGATGGATGGGTGGGTGGGTGGGTGGATGGATGGATGGATGGATGGATGGATGGATAGATAGATAGATAGATAGATAGATAGATAGATGGATAGATGGATAGATGGATAGATGGATGGATGGATGGATGGTTGGTTGGATGGATAGATAGATGGATAGATGGATGGGTGGGTGGGTGGGTGGATGGATGGATGGATGGATGGATGGATAGATAGATAGATAGATAGATGGATAGATGGATAGATGGATAGATGGATGGATGGATGGATGGTTGGTTGGATGGATAGATAGATGGATAGATGGATGGATGGATAGATGGATGGATGGATAGATGGATGGATGGATGGATGGATGGATGGATGGATGGATGGATAGATGGATGGGTGGGTGGGTGGGTGGATGGATGGATAGATGGATAGATGGATGGATGGATGGATGGATGGATGGATGGGTAGATGGATGGATGGACAGATAGATGAATAGATAGATGGATGGATGGATGGATGGGTTGGTGGGAGGGTGGGTGGGTGGATGGATGGATAGATAGATAGATGGATAGATAGATAGATGGATGGACAGATATTAATCTCTCATGTGAGGTCAGGGTTTCTCAGCCTCAGCACTACTGACAATGGGGCCGGACCACTCTCTGTGGTGGGTCCTCCTGGGCGCTGTAGGGTGTTGGGCAGCATCCCTGGTCTCCACCCACCAGACGCCAGGAGCCAGACCTCCCTCCCAGTTGTAGCAACCAGAAATCTCTCCAGACATTGCCCTGTGGCCTCTGGGGACCAAATCACCCAGGCTGAGAAACTCCCCTGGAAGAAGAGAGACTTCTGGGTGGAAGCCGCCTAGGGCTGAGCCCTCTGCCAGACCCTAAGACAAGACGTGGGAACGTTCCATCTCCCAGATCACCCCACCACGTCTTCGAAGTTTGTGTCAGGGGTCTCTGCATGGAACGATCAAACACGAAACCCAGTGCACACAATCGGGGCTCTGCGTTCTCAAGATGCATGAATGCTGTCGGCCGAGGAGGAATTCATTAGCTGGTTAGCAGGCAAATGGCTGCCTCCCACCTCGCTCTCCGCAGCTCTCTCGCCCTCTTCCTGGCTGACACATCGCTCTCTCTCCAAGCCGAGCAAAAACCTCTGGGCTCCTTTACACCCATCATGTGCCCCTGGGCAGCTTCCCAGGAGCAAAGGTCAAGTCATTCTGGGGTTCCGTCCTGGGGTCTTGCTTCTCGAGGGTCAAGCCTTTGCTGTGCTGGGCATCCTGTGCCATTAGGGTGTTGAGCAGCATCTCTGGTCTCCACCCACCGGATGCCAGGAGTACCCCCACCCGGTTTTGTCAGGACTCTCCCAAACAAAGACAGGGGCTGGAGGAAGGACAGGATTTCATCGGCCCCGGAGAGGACCAGAGAGGCCGGGAGAGTTAAACTGCCGCATTCCAGGTTTGGGGATTAACGGTGCATTCTTGCTGGCTTGCGGAGGGAAACGAGCAGTTTACATGCTATACTGAAACCCAGGCGGCGAGGCAGCGCATTCCTTCCACCCCCACCCCTAAACCAACCCTGTCATTATGATTCCCCACCCAGGAAGAAGCTCTCGGAAAATCAGGGTTTCCTTGGAATACCAACGTTCCATCCAACTCGCAGGAGAACAGGAAATAAGGTCAGGATGGGGTTGAAAGAAGGAAGCATCACCCCCCACCCCAGTGGCCTCATCTCCCACCCCTCTGAGCTGGGTGTGGCTCTGAGCCCTCCCCCCATCTTTGGTTTTCCCAGTGAGTCCTGGGACAGCCCTGGACTGGCAGCCTCCACGTCCCCCCTGGGGGCAATTCTAAGAAATGCACGTTCTGGGATCCACTTAGACGCCCCGGATTCAGAAAACTGAGTCTGGAGATGAGGACGTTTGCATTAACAAGCCCCCTCGATGCACGACGCTCCAGCTTGACCGGCACTGACGGCTTTGACCTTTGGACCCGGTGGGGAGGCCACAGCGGGAGCCGGGATGGCTGGAGAGGGCAGCCAGAGACAAGAATGGGGGGGGAAAACCGCAGAGATGTTTCAAGAGACGGTTTAAGATGCCTGAGCTGGGTGCGTCGGTTTCCCAGCACCAGATACCATCGCCTGCCCCACATACCCAACCCACTCGTCTCCTCCCACCCGCTCCTTCCTGCTCCGAGTTTGTGCTCAGAAAGTGGGGCAGAAGGCAGGAAGCCCCAGGCCATCCGCGCTGACCCCCGGGGGCAAAGGGGAGACCCATTTTTAAACCCAGAGCATGCAGCCCCGCCGTAGGCATTGCTGGGCTGCTGTGCGTGTGGTTCTCCAGGAAGCCGTGCAGAGGGGGCGCCTGGGGACCTCCGGTGTGGACGTGCTCCACGGAAGGCAGTCTCTCCTCCGTGTGCCTGCGAAAAGCTGTTTGCTGACTGCCCCGTGAGGCTGCATTCTCCTAAAGGGCCATTCGGAGAAAATGCATCCTTTTGTTTGTAAACCAGAGACAATATTATCGGTGAGTCACAGGACGTTTTTTAAATCCGGAAGCTTCCAAAAGACACCAACCAATTTGATTGGTAACACGTTTTTTGTGACAAAGGCCCTGCGAATTGAGGCGAAAGATGAGCAAAAGAATGGGAGAAAATATTTGCAATATGCATACACATATATATGTGGGTGTATCACAATTGAAAGTATACATCTATATTTTATACATTGATAAAGGTTGACATAGAAATATGCAAACAACTACAGTTGCAAGCAACTTGATACAAAATAAGCAAAGGCTTTATAGCACCTGCTACTGGCTACCATGCAACCACTGTTCTCTTGCTCATTATTGACAAAGTTGGGGTTTTGCTCCTGGATTCCTGTAACCTCACCTGTGACCCTCAATTTTAGTGAGGGTCTCATTGTGTGTTAATTAGGAATGAGAGGTGGGCTGCTGGCCTGTGGAAGGAAATCTTTACTTTTAAAAGAGGAAAGCCGGGAGGAAATGGTCTTTATTGGGCCTCTGGCTATGGACGGGTGAGGCTACGATGGCTGGAGCTACAGCAGCCCATCTTCCACCAGGAGTGAAACTGGTCAATGATCTGTGAAGGGCAGGATCACAAGAGGCAGAGAACCCGGCCACTGGAGGATAACAGCAACCTCTCAGATTACCCCACCTCAGAGGCCCCAAACCTCAGTAAGTCTTCCTACATGATTCTGTCTTTATGGTTTTAGCCATTTTGAGTTGGCCTTTCTGTCACTTCAGCTAAAAAGCATCCTAATTTATGCAGTCTAGCAGGCTTTCTCAGACATTTTCATCACAAGACTCCTTGACACTCTTAAAAACTATTGAGGAACGCAAACAGCTTTTGTTTTGGTAGGGTCTAAATATCCACATTTTCTGTACTAGAAATTAAAACTGAGCATTTTCGATATTTACTTATTTCAGACATTTAAAGATAACAACAATAATAGAAAATCCATTACATCTCACATAAATAACATGTTTCTATGGAAAAATAAATATATTTTCCAAAGAAAAATTTTTTGGGGGGGAGGAGTAGCATTGTTTATACATTTACAAATCTCTTTAGTCTCTGGCTGATTTCTTAGAAGTATTTGCTCCTACATTCATTTTGTTACCCTACGTTATTCGGGTTGACATATAGGAAAAACATCTGGCCTCACTCAGATGTTTCGTTAGAAAAGGGGGGAGGGTTTTGATAGCTTTTCCACACAATGGTGGACCCTCTTCTTTGATGCTTTGACCAAAGCTTGACAATCGGCGGTTCCTTCAAGGCAAGGCAAGGCAACATGGAATCTGAAAACCCATCCGTGAATTTTCCTGCTCTGTAACGTCAAAGCCCATGGGGCTGCCTTGAACTTCAGACGGATCTTTTACCCACTTAGGATTCTGCAACATCCTGAAGTCACGTGGAGGTCTTCCAAATGTTGGCACATGTCATTACAGAATATACATTTTTAAAACCCCACCTTCGCTCGGATCTCTACCAATCTCATCACGCAAAGGTCTTTAGCTCGAAAAACAAGAGACAACATCTCCCCTGTGAGATTAAGGTTATGGCCTGAATGAGACCTTCTGCATTAACTGAATGCCTGTGTCTCCCAAATTCGTATGTTGAAGCTGTAACCCCCAAGGGGATGGTATTTGGAGGCTGGACCTTTGGGACACGATTAGGGTTAGACGAGGCTGGGATGTCAATCGCCCCATCCCCCCTAACTCCTTCTTCGGTCTACAGCCGTTTTCATTCTTTTCCATTGAGGGGAAATCAGCACATTGTCCTTCTCTGGATCATTTCTGCGGACCCAGCTCTTCAGAGATAGCGGTTCTGGGTGACGCATACCTATTTCAGTGGGGTCTTGTGTGGGAGTAGGAGGGCGACAGCTGCAAAGCACAGATGTGACGACAGCTGGCTGGATTCCGGGCGATGCATTCCGCTTATATTTGGAACTGCGGGGGACGTGCCTCCGTTAGGAAATCGTGGCTTGGACGGATGCCCACCCAAATCACCCAGGGGCTTCCAAGTGAGGAACCCAAGTGGCCCAGAGTGAGAAACCAGACCAGTTAATCTCATCCTCTTAGGAGTCTGACCTTCAGGTAGGTGTTCTCAGGATGGGGCCAGACCCTGGAAATATGGATATATTGATATCAATATACTGAATATTGATATTGATATATTGAAATATTGAGATATTGATGGTTATGTGTTTTTCACCATGAAAAAAAAAATGCACAGCTGACTTTAAAGCTATTCACAAATTTATAATGGCTCAACGAATGGTTGAGAACTCTTGAACACTTCTTTATCTCCCCAATTCTGTAGTTACTAATCGGACCCTAGAGAGCACATGGTAAGGCCTACAGTGCACAGCCCCTTCGCAGTCATCCCCAAAATTCTGATCACATCTTTATTCATGATTTATTATCGATGACAACTGTTTTTATGTGCACATGGGTAAAATTTTAATTTATTTTAAAAGTTTTATTTTTTTCATGTTTTCCCATTAAAATAGAACCTGTATGTGCCTGTTATTGTCATCACTACTCCTCTTACTGGCCTTGGTATTCCTAATGAGAACAGTGTTTGTTTTGTTAACTTTCTGAATCACTACCCTTTGACCAATTGTTTGCCATTGGCTTGATGAAATCATAAATCGTTCTCCATTTTCCAAATTGAAAATGTTTCTTTCTGAAAGGAAATAAAAAGGGATACCATTTAGCTAAACGAATTAATAAAAAATGATTATGGGCCTCTGCGGTGTCAGCAAATCTAATTTTAAAAGATCTTTGGGGATTTGGGAATTGTAGCATTATCGCTCTTTTGTGAATTTTCAGAATTTTAGTGGTGAAATTTAGTGAAAATTAACATCCGATACTTCCTCTTTTGTTTACTGAATTTGTGAAACTGTCGTGCAGGTTGTTTTAAAAGATTTTCAAGACTATAGACCTAGGAATAACATATTGGAAAACATGGCATTTATGAAGCTCCAAGCCCTAACACCCCTTAAGCGAAATATATTTTTATTTTTACAAGATACGTATTTTTTCCCTTTACACAAAAGTCCTTAGACTCACAGGACAGCACAGGAGCTCTCATTAACCAAACTAAGGAGCCCACCTCCACTTGCATTTCTGCACCCCAATAATTCCTTTCTCCTCAGCTCCAAGGACTCGTTGGCGTGGAAAAGGGATCAGATGAGATAACATCCAGGGCCTTGCACCGCGCAACGTCCCTTCTGCACAGAACAAAGATCTGAATGCTTTCACCACTCTGCAAGGGCAGCATGTGAAACATAGCTCTCCTGCGAGCCCAGGGACAACTGTATTTGGCGGGTTCCAAAAGCAATCATCACCTGGACCCCAATGCCTCCGCTAGCTGCAGAATCTCTCACTTTATCCATCTGCAGGGAAACGGTCCACATCATATTTTGGACCCGTGAGGCCAAGGAGACGGAAAAGGTGCCACTTCTGCACGGGGCTCCGAGTTGATGGATTTTCGGCAAATCTGGTGGCACAGGGACAACATGCACAGAGCGGATCTTCAGAGCAGGCTGATGGACAGGCAACCAGGGGACTGCCCCTCGTCAGAATTCCCGAAGGAACGTGTTTGGAAGAATCGAAGAAACATCCATTGGGAATGAAATATGCTAAGTGGTCAAGAAGCCATTGGAAGAGATTAAGATATTTTCAAAGTGCCGCCTACGTTGGGGCCGAGGTGCAAACTATAAGGCACAGAGGCATTCTTTACATCAAGCGAGCGTCTTGAATTGTTTACTATAAAAAGCAACTCTCCTATCAACAATTTGCCCAGGGTCCCAGTCCCACATCAGAATGGCGAATTTCAGGAAAGCCGAATTGCTCTCTTGTGCCTGTTTTCAGCTTCAGAATAGGAAACAGGATCAGAATACAGGCTTCTGCTCTTTCTACCAGAGCAGCCAGCTTTCCAAAACTCCTGTCTCATCACTGGTTGATGGACGAAAAGAAGAACTGAATGATTCTCTTGAAAGCGAGGCTTAAGCCGCCAATTTTCAAAGGCTAGTTATTAGCCTCGAGTGACTGACTTAAGGATGTTTCAGACCGTCTGAATGGGCTTAAGTGAAAAAAGAAAAATTCAAGGGCCGTGTGTAAACAGATTAACATGCATTGAAAAGGTGGATGGCTTCAGAGCAAGGATCCGCTTTTGGGGAAGAGAATGGCACGGTTGGCTGCTGATGGTATTAGAATTCGAATCCTGAAGGAGAGCTGTCGAAATGAGCAGAGCTCCATCTGTGCAGGCTGGAGAGGAGGTTTCATCTCTATTTTGAGGTTCTCCATAGAAAACACTTGGATGAGACCTGAAATCCCTTCTCTGCGTCACGAGACATTTCAACACGACATTTGTCAACAAATACAAAGAGAGGTCCGTGAGACTTAGGAACGCTTGCTTCATTTAAGAGAGCAAGAAAAATAATAGATGGTTTGGAGGAAAATTCCCATCTTCGGGGGTGCGTAGAGGTGCTTTTATAAGAAGCCGAAGGATGCAAAGACAGAAAGGGTAGGTTTAATCACCAAACAAAACGTTAGGAAACGTTTGCTGAAGCTAGAGATCGAACTTGGGTGGATGGTGGGTCCTTGGAATTGAAGACGAGGGCATGGGAAATTGAAGATCTCCTTGAAGATGAAACACAAGGAGTTTTGAGGGAACTGACTTACGTGCTCAGAAAAATGTGTCCTTAAAATCTGTGGAAGAAAAAGCAAGCAAATCTACACTAAATGAGCTGGAAGGAGATAAAATCACAGAGGCCCATGCCCTATTAAAAAGTCTCCAAAATAAACAAGTTTCATTGCAAGTCAGAAAAAAAAGTACGCAATTTGACAGTCAGATTCCAAAATGTCAACGGAACCATAAAGTCATTAATGAACCATAGCAAAAAAAATACATATATAATGAATTATCCAAGAATATTCAACGTATAGTGAATTTATCATGGGAAAAAAAGAGCAGAATCGTTCCAAACCCACTGAAAAAGACCATCCATGCTTGTGGAGCGCTGGACACTTACAGAATCAAAACAAAAAATGTTTGCAGAAAAACCAAAAAGAACTACTTTTTCCAGCTCTATTGAGATATAATTGCGTGTAACATTGTGTAACTTTAAGGTGTACAGCGTGACAACTTGATACACTTATATGTTGCAAAATGATGCCCACCAGAGTGTTAGCTCCCCAGAACTTATTCATTCTATAACTGGCCCTTCGTACCCTTTGACCAACATCATCCATCTCCCGGGACCCCAGGGCCTGGCCGCCGCCATCCTACTCCCTGTTTCTATGAGTTTGGCTTTTTTAGGTTCCACATGGAAGTGAAAAGCAAGATAGACTCACCCTGATGCTCCCCAAGCTGGAAGATGCTATTTTATGGACCACGGGTGGGGCGTACAGCTGCTGAAATGGAGGTGGCACGCCATTGGCCAGAGCTGTCACATGACCGCAATGGCCCACAAAGGATGCTGGGAATTGTAGTTCAGTTGGAAAACCATGAGCCCAGGGACAGTGCTGTTAATCCAGAAAACAGACAGAAAGGATTTGGGGTGTTGGGGGGGCGGGGGGGGGAACCTGCATTCTCTGACACTCAGTGTTTTCCATTAGCGTCTGCAGTTTTGATTTCATGGTCTCGACTTTTGATCTGATTCTCAGAAGTGTCCTATTTATTGCAATGAGCTGCAATCTATTTACATTAAGAAAAATGCTTATTTTAATTTATTTTCTCCCCCATGACATCTGCAGCCCTTACTGCCTACCGGGCGTGACTTGGAATACTTTTCGTACATCAACTCAGCCACCCACAGCACAGTTGGGCACAGCAGGGAGTCTTATTATACTCCTTTTTCCGATGATGTAACTGAGGCCCAGAGAGGTTGTGTAACTCGCACAAGGTGACACAGCTCAAAAGAGAGGAGCCAGGGCGCAAACCCGTAAATTGGGCTTCAGAATACAGAGTTAAATTATGATTGGCCTCGTGCACTATGTCCACAGGCATGCTAAGTGAAGCTCCCATCGTTTCTGAAGTCGGAGATCAAGATGCCAGCCAGGCCATACTCAATCTGAAGACTATTGGCAGGGGATGGGGAGGGGGGGTTCTCTTCCAATCCTCTCTCCCAACTTCTTCGGCTTGTGGTAGCTTCATTCCAAGCTAAACGCGGTGTTCTCCCTGCGTTCGTGTCTATGTCCAAATTTCCCATCTGATAAGGGCACCAGTCAGATTGGGTTGGGGCCACTCTTCTCCAGGTACGACCTCTTCTTAACTAATTCCATTCGCATCAACCTTATTTCCAAAGCAGGTCACGTCCTGAGGCCCTGGGGGTTAGGACTCTAACCTATGAATTTGAGAGGGGACATAATTCGACCCGTAGCAATATATTAATACAGCATGTGTGTGTGTGTGTGTGTGTGTGGGTGTGACTTGATCTTCCAACTTGAGGAACCAGACGTGAATCAGCAAGACCACATGCTTTCCCCTTTGGTACAACTGGAAAGACTTGCATATGGCGGTTTATCCTTGCGGGGAGAAAGGCATCCTTTTTAAGTGCATGTAGAAAAGTAGGGTTAAAAATGTAGCTGCCCCAGGGGACCTCCTCTTCACCCCTCTAAAATTAGCTTTCTGGCCTCTCTGCATTCCAACATGAAGATCTTCACCCGCTGACCACCGGGCATCTTCAAGGTTCCCAGGAAGACTGGGTGACTACTGCTTTTTACGCTATGGCATCAATGCCATCATTTCCTTCTTTCAAGTGCACAGAGATGGCAATTTGTCGTGACTTTTGTCCTCTTTTTTGCATGAGAAGAATACCTCACAGGTGGCCTTGGTGACTCCTTAGAAAGATATTCCCCGAGTAATCATCATTCCAGGGCTTCTATTTTCACTAGGTTGAACATGAACCGTTGTTTCCCCCTTGTCATTTGGGTGATTTGTATCCCCTAACTCTGTAACTATCTTTATGTTATGCATTCATAATCCACTTTGCTCCAAATGGTACCGACGAAAATATTTCTTTCTTTGGAGGATGCCCGTCTGCTTCTTAAACACCTACCGAGTCCCTTGGAACTGAGTGGAGACCATCCCAGAGGCAAACACGCCTCCACGTCCATTTGCACACCCGAAAGACACACAACTGAGCTTAGAAAAGGATGTCTGGGATTCATGCAAAGCTACGAAGTGGCATGATTTTTCAGGCGCTTCCACAGCTGTCTTAGAGTTTTCTGTGCGAAATATAGAAAGGAGAACACACCCCCAGAGCCGATTTTTTTTTTCTTTTACATTTAATTCAAATGACGAAAAGTTGCGTAGGACAGTTACAGAAAATAGATGAATCTATCTTTAAAAATGCTTCCATTGCACCCCCATATACACGTATATGTGTGAACGTGTGTGCTCGTGCACAGAGACACGCACACTTTTCAACAAGAGTTATATCGAACTCACACTGAAGCTCATATCTGGAAAATGTTGAGTCGGCTTGAGATTTTTTTTTTTTTTTTTTACTTTTGAGAAACCCTCTCCAAGAGGTGAGAGGAGGCACAGAAGATTCCTATTCAAAGAGGAAACGCGTGCCGTCTTCAGATTGCTCAAAATCATGTGTAAATCCGTGACGTGGGGCATGCACTTCTGAGACATCTCGTCGGGATCACTTGCATGAAGTTCTTTTTCGATTTGGGAAGCTCTTTCAAACCCTCTCTGCTTTCAGCTCCCTCTTTTCGGAGACCTGGCTCCCCGTCCATAATGAATGAGCACCCAGCGTATTTGGGATTGCTATGGGTCTCTGCAGGAGCTCCAGACTGTGACAAATGCCTCATCTTTGGTTCTGGTGTTTAGGCCAAAGTCTAAATGCTCCATAAACATTCATCTGAGTTGAATCAAACTATACCAATATGCCCAAAGTGTCCTTTTTCCTCTTCCCCAAAGTGTTACTAAAAGAGAAGCAAACAGTTAGTATACTTTTTCAATGTTTGAGAAGACGAGGTTTTCTGCTCCAGCAAAAAAAAAAAAAAAAAGCGTCAACGAGGGAAAGCAATGCTGATGACTTACAAACAGGTGCCTGCAGAACGTCAGAAACCAAAAATTACGTGAAAAGCCTCAAGTTCTTAAAAATCACTATTTCTACCCTCTATTTTCCAAAAAATACTGAAACCGTAAGATTTCACAGGAAAAAAGGATTCCCCAGAGAGATTCCCCGAGGTGGTTTTAACATCAGCGATCCTGTCCTTAAAATGCCAACATCCAGCCTTACTTCCACAGGGAACGATAATTTTGTATGCAGACAAGTGGGAGCCAAAATGATGCCGGAAGTTCTGCGTTTAACGTAAGGAATCACTCATTCCCACTTCACTCGTCATGGTGAACGCCCCGAGGTTTCCGTAGCAAGGGTCAAGCGTCCCACCACCGCTTGTTCGAAACCCCAGCAGCATCCTTCATCTCTCGGAAGCCGATAGCAGCCTCACGCAAGAGCCTTGCCGTGCTGCCGCCGTTGTGCTTTGTGACGACGTGGACGGCGTTCAATGTTGGCGTGTAGGACAGCACGAGGTAGTGCAGGAGCTCAGAGCAGAGTCAGAATCTCTCTGTCTAAATGATCGAACCCACAGATCGAGCGATCCTACTACCCAGGGTCTGGCTGATGTTTATGAATGCACCACGCCCAACGAATGGGGGTTTTTTGTCACACAGCTCATTGATTTCAAGCAGGAGAGAAAGACACTTCACGGTGGCGGGTGGTGCCAGGAATGAAAGGAACTTTCCGCAGGAGCAATAAACAGGGTACTTGTCTTGACTGAGTTTTCCTCCCAGAGCGATTAGTGGGTCCTGAAGCCCTCACACGTTCTCTGGTTCTGTAAGGGAAGATGGGGCGCAAAACGTCATCATTAGGAAGAGAAAACTCTACGGGTCGATTTTGAAGCATTATTGTCCCTTTTTGCTGTTGGCCATTTGTTAAGGGCTTTGAACGTCTTAAATCAGTTGAGTAATCGTATCTTTTTGGATAAAACTAATATTTGTATGAACCCCTTTTTGAGACGTGGTCTAAAATAAGTCTTCATAACCTCTGAAGCGGGAGTTATTATTACCTCCATTTTGCAAAATAAAGGCAAAGCATGATGCCCAAGCGGTCCGCTTTAATGGATGGACATCTGTCGCCGTATATGGCCCCATCCCAATAACTCTGTCCCTACAAGGTGCACAAGCTTCAGAGTGGGCTGCTGCCTGCGTACAGCCCCACAGGTTGCGCACTGCACCATATCCTCATAGAGCTGGCCAGTGTCCCACTACCACCACCCTTCAGGAGAGAGCGGACATCCCTGACCCAGCTTAGGATGCTGGACAGCTGGACAACATCAGCACGACGGCTTGGCGTCACCTTCACTCCTGTCTAGGAGAAATCCCACACGTGGAGCCACCTGCTTCAGAAACTCAAGTAGGGCACAAGATTTCAGCAGGGACCAGAAAACTCAGAAATCAAGATACGTCGTAACACCTTAATGCAACATTTAAAAAAAAATCAAAATTAATACCAAAAATATAATCCGCGATGAACAGAATATCAAAATGTGAAATCAAGGCAGGATCCAGTCCGGCATTTGTACATCCGTGCCTCACTTGCCTTTGCTTAAACCCGGCCCTGTGTCTCAATAAAACTTTATTTGTATAAACAGGCGACAAGCCTGCAGGCTGCAGTCTGCTCATCCATTATTATTTCTTTAGAATTGCACTAAAATGTTGCTTATCTTGATGAGTTTGTTGGCCCACGGCCTTACATTTGTGCCGAGATGAACTGCCTCACCCAGTGTAGCCCCTGAGGTCACAGGTTCAGCGTATTTACCGGTCACTGCCGACGATGCGGCCACAATGAATGTGGGCCTTTTCGGTAATGATCAGGCATGTTGGCAGGAAAGCAAGGGTTGTTTTTTTTTCCATAAATTCTGTTTCCCACCCCCCCAAACTTTCAGGCTCACCCCAGCCAAGGCGGGTGGTCAGTACCACCCGTCCACCAGCAGAGGGAGGCCACGGGCAGGTTTTAGGATTCTGAAGACGCAAATTCGAAAGAAAAGACCTTTGGAATAACAGGCTTCTGTTTCAGAGCTTCCTCTGCAGACAGAAGGGAGGTGTGGAGACAGATTCAGACCTGGGCGGTCTCGGGACCAAACCTTGAAAAACCCTGAGTTAAAAGTCGACCTGCTGCTTCTGCCATAAAATACGTGTCTCTCTGGTCTGACCCTCCCTTTGTAGAGATGTCTTAAGGGCATCCCTTGATCAGCAGCCGGCCCCTCTGCTCCTAAGGATGGATAACTGGGTCTGATTTTCCCAACCAGGGAGCCCGGATCCCAAGTTGACCCAGAAAGCCACAGCGGCCCCCCCACCCATTTCCCTAGAGTCATGCCCAGCCTCTGAATTGCACAGAAAGGTTTACAACGGAGTGGTACTATAATTTTTTTTTTTGAGGGGGGGAGAATCATGCAAAAATTTCAGGTCCAACCCAAATACGTTTCCTGACTCGCTTCTGATTATAATTACACTGAAAACGAAAGAAAACCGTATCAGTTTTGGTTGGATGCCACCCCCTGGTTATCACGCTCCATTCCACGTGAGCATTTTATAAGGTCTTTGGCTGCAAAATCGAATCTCACACATCGGGAAACTGTTTTAAAAATTAGCCAAAGGATAATGCGTTAAAATGCACGCATTGGTTTCTGTCAAGCTCCCGCGTGTCCGTGATAAAGTCTCAACTTAAAACGACTTCTTAACGCAAGGCGAGCTACGCCCGTCGGACTTAACCAGAAGTAACACCGCTAAAGATGCCACAAAGTATTTTTTCTTATCAGGCTTTAAAACTGAAAGAAGAAAGTCGGAGCGGAACTTGCCGTTTGTGTGGAAACAATTCCTCCTCCTGTTGCGTTGGCAATAAGTGGCCACTGTGCCCACCAGCGCCACCACCACCACCGACACGATGGGAGACACGATTTTCGCCACCGTGTTGCCTGCAGGAGTCGAAAAGCAAGATCGTCTGAGAAAAACACGGCCAGCAGGAAACTCTTTATTTTAAACAACTCTGCGGTCCCATCCCTTGACCTCTTCACTCTCAATATTCACCCCCCAAAAAAGAGGAAATCCACACAGGAATCCTTAGGAAGTGATTCTGCTCATTGATCGAATCTTAGCCATCCAGGACGTGCAAGAGTTTTGCACAGGAGAGGCACCTGACGTGTTTTCTATTTATTTGTTTAGCATGATGGATTTGTACCTTTTTAGAATGTTTTCTCATGCCAAAAAAAAAAAAAAAAAAAAAAGATCCACGGTGGGGGACTTGGTGTGACAAAAATCAACACTCCCCCAAAAGAAGAAGTCATCGTTTCCATTTAAAATAACCACCCACGTCTTAGATCAGATGGGGCCAAGCACCTGGCACGTCGTAGGCGATGGATAAATGGCGGCTCCATGAATGAGGCGCCATGTTGGTTGGAAGGGCATTTTCACGGAGCCCAGGGATCCAACCTTCATCTGATAATATGCCTCACTTGCCTTCTGCTCTCCATCCTTCCCCTCCCTGCACGCACACCCCGCTCTGCAAGGTGATTGGGTAGCATCCCCCATCAAGAGGTGGGGGCCAGGTCTTCATTCTCTGAATCTGTGATTCAGCCAACAGAACACGGCGGAAGTGAATCAATGCTGGTTCTACGCCCAGGCACGCATTCTCTTCCTGCTCTCTGCACCCTGCGTGGCGCCATGTGAGCTAGCCCAGCCCGGCCTCTGGGAGGGACCTGGGCTGATTTTGGCCCGATTACTGACTCACGTAATCATAATCCTAAGAAATGGTTGTCATTTCAAGCCGCTTTGTTTTGGGGTCTTCTGTTACGTAGCGTAGCTAACGGATACACCTCTTTTCTCTCTGCCGTCTCACGCAAATCAATCAAGTCATGGGCATTGTCACCACCCAATGGTCCTCAAACCTGACCCTTCTCTCAACGCCCACTGCCCGCACCCTAATTTGGTTCACCATCATCTCCAGTCTGGGTACTTAATCGGTCTTAATGCTGATCTCCATGACCCTTAGCTGGCCCTCTCTGATCCAGGCTTCATGTAGGTCTAGATATGGACAGGCTCTTTCCTATGAAGCTTGTATAAAGGGCAGATGTGTCCATTGCTTACCCGGCCAGTCTTGAGTCTTCTCCCTTTCTCCATCACGCCCCCCGACCCTGGCCACACAAATTACTGGTGTAGCCAGGAGCATACCCAGCCTGACCTCGTACCCTATCATCCGTCCCACCTCACTCTCCGCTCCTGGCTGTTTCCCCTGCATCCTTTAGACCTTGGCTTGGATATCATTGACTCCCGGAAAGCTTAAGGGCCCCCAGCCCACTCCAGTCTAGGATTCGTCGCTTCTGTCTTGCCAGAAGACCCCATATGTCCCAACAAACCACATGTCAGACCTGCCTTTCTGTCTTTTCTTCACCCCTCCTGCCCCCCACCTCCTGCCCAACAGAATAATCCAGCGACTTGCTAAGAATACACCCAAGAAAGAGTGACGCTGAGACTCTGTTTGTGCGTTGGGACTCAGGGGGTGGAAGCCACTTTGAATCACTTTCTTCTCCCACGGTATTGATGACTTACAAAATCCTCCCGGTTGGGCGGGCAGGTTCACTTCCAACCTCAACATAAATGCCAAATCGTGAAGGGGCTGGGCCTCATTCTCCCAGCCACGCACGACAAAAAGTCCACCCCTCCTTTCTTAGACCTGCGATGGGGCTGGCCATGCGCCGTTGGGGTTTCCTCCAGGGTCGAATGTCCTTAACTTCCTTCCCCTTCTGTCTCTTGGCCTCAAGTTGGTACCGGTCAACAAAAGGGGGGGGTCCTCAGTGGCACTAATAGCGGGCCAAGAACCCCAGCTCTGCTCTCAAAGCTACGAGGCATCTTCCAGCCTGAGAACAGATCCTATCTCCTCCTCTGAGCCCCCGCGGAACCGATCCCGCCCCGAAGGGCAGGCGTTTTTGTTCACGAGCTTCCTCACAGACACGAAATCTGTAAGCGCTCCGTGAAAGTCCCTAAGGTTGAAACAATAACGTGAACCCACAGGTGCCCTGCCCAGAGGGATGCACAGCACACAGGTGCTCTTAGTAAAGATCGGGGAGGCCGCGCCAATCGATTACCATATTGGGTGCCGTACGTGGAATATCCGCCTCCACCTGTAAGAGGAAAAAGCACAGAGTCATTCGTGTTTTCGGCAGAGTGTGTCGCTGCCGTCTATTTGCCAGGCAGTAAGGGGAGGCTGAGGATGTGGCAACGAGCAGAGCTGAGAAAAATCTCTGCTGTCACGGAGCTGACCTTCCGGTGGCGGACGGGGACAGAAGTCAGCGTCAGGAAGGAGGGCTGTAGGCGTCACATCCCACGATGAGGAGTGGAATGGGGCAATGACGGGAGAGCGGAATACGGCTTTCATCTCAGGGGTCAGGAATATACGCACACGTGCAACACACCCAGGCACACACGCACAGGCACACACATGTATGCACAAATATGCATGCACACACACACACACAATAACACCTATACACGAGCCTTAGTCCCTTTCAAGAATTTAAGGCAGCATCGAAGGCAAAACATATTCCCCCAGCTTCAGTGCCCCAGGGGGACACAAATTAGAGACCCAGCTGGTCAGTGAGTCACCATGCAGGAGACAACCGGACAACGAGACACCAGCGCCCAGGCAGAGAGTTAGTTCTGCGGAAGGAGCGTGCCTCCTCACACAGCTGTTAAGACATCATTCCTTTACCATAACTACTTCCACCCGAGCTGGATCTATAGCGCCCTCTTCCTGCAGGAGAGAAAGATCTCATGAGACGGAAGATAACATGCTTGGGGAAGTCTCGATGACGTCTGGAAAGGAAGGGCCGGTGCAAACGCCAGCATCCCGGAAGCAAGATGTCGTGCGGGGCTGCCAGGATTCCCCGCCCCCCCGCCCCCGGGCTCTCCCCATGCAAAGGGAATGGGTGCAGTCCTAAAGGGGTCCTCTGAGCACGCGGAGACTGGCGGCTGAGCTCGCCCTGCAGAGCGATGGGGCTCTGCTGACGTCCTTGAGAATGTGTGGTGACCGGGGCACGTTGCACGCCCATCGCCGAACACTGGGCGCTCCACATAGCCTGTGTGCAGACACCGTCTCTGTGCAGTCAAAAGCAGCCCCCAGCCGATGGCGGTGGGGACGGGACCGCGGCAGAAACACAGGCTAGAAACGGGCATCACAGCCGGTAAAAATAAAGGAGATTTCTCGATGCATTCTTCTTATGTCTTGAGGGCAATTTTTAAAGAAAGGTTTCAGAGTAAAACAAAATGCTTGGTGCCGATTTTGTTAATTTTGAAGGGGAATGGTTGTCTGCAGGTACTATTTGAATATCGAGGGGTAATTTTATAAGCTGCCTCTTCTGAGTGGACGATGGGTATTATGGGCTGAATCGTGTTGCCCAAATTTACATGTTGGAGTCCTGACCCCAGGACCTCAGGATGGGGCTGTGTTTGGAGATGGGTCTTTAAGGAGGGGATGGAGGTCAAATGAGGTCACGAGGGTGGGTCCTGAGGCAACAGGACTGGGGTCCTGATGAGAAGAGGAGATGAGGACACAGACACGCACAGAGGGACGACCACATGAGGATACGGGGAGAAGATGCATCCA
Organism: Equus asinus; assembly: GCF_041296235.1. NCBI lineage: Eukaryota > Metazoa > Chordata > Mammalia > Perissodactyla > Equidae > Equus > Equus asinus. The sequence continues at coordinate 974,082 of NC_091820.1, read as the reverse complement.
CACGCCAAGGAGGGGCCTCAGGAGGGACCAGCCCTGCCCGCGGGAGGAGGGGACCTGCCAATCACGTTTTGCAGCCTGGCAGGGAGAAGCGGCATGACTCAACCAACCATTGCTTAACCGCAAACCTCGACGCTAATCTGAGGGCTGATTCACAGCCTCGCCCAGCTCCGGGCCAGAGAACGGGGGTCCCCACAAGGACAGGAGCAGATGGGCCTTTCAAGCGCCGCACGTGAAAATGAGCGTGGCACACCCCCCCCACCCCCCCAAAAACAGTGCCATCACCCCTGTGTGCCACACGGGCTTGGTCCAGCTGCCATTTGCGCTCGGCCCCACGCACCAGCACGGGATGCTTTGCAGAAGCTCGGCCCCCGGGATAAAACATCATCCTGACGGGGGGTAAGCATTCATCCCCTCGGGAGCAAGTCCCCAAGAAATGGGTGGCTCCTGGAGCACAGTTCTGACTAATTTCCTGAGAAAACATATGGAAACCCGCAGGGTTCCCGGGAACACTACGGGAGGGGTCTTTTCTCTCCGACTCATGAATCAGGCAAACAACAAAAAGACACACCCTAGAAAAGATCCGTACGGAGCGAGGATCTCCAGAGACGTGTTTGTAGGGTACAAAGGTGCCCCTGAGCGGGGCATTTCCCCAGGCTGGAGGGATGTCGGGGCGTCTGACAATAAAACGCTCCACGTGGCTATTGATAAAAATATTGAATTGGCTTTTGCCCCTCCATTCAGTCGGAAGAGGATGACGGGAGCATCGCATCAGCACGTTGAGTTTAAAGTGGATGGTTCTTGAGCGGGACATCAGCTGTCCCACGCTGAGCTTGTGCACCTTGTAGGGTCACCTATAGGGTGACAGACGTCTATTCCTTAAAGACGAGTGCCTTTCAGCATCATGCCTCGCCTTTATTTCGTAAATTGGAGATAAAACCAACTCCCGCTTCAGAAGTTACGAAGATTCAGGGGACCCACCCCCCATCCCAAAAGGACAGCACATCTTGTCAAAGCCATAGAAATAGGGGTTTCCGCCAAAAAGATAGTCACTCAATTCATGGAAGATGCTCAAAACCCTTAGCCAACGGCAAACAGAAAACAAAAATCACGGCAAGGCTTTAAAATCAATCCACAGATTGACAGATGAGTGAAGGGCGTCAAAATCAACCAAATTCCAGTTATAAAGTAAAAAAGTCCCGGGGACGTCACGTCCAGCACGGAGACTAGAGATGACAATTCTGTGTTGCGTGTTGGAAGGTTGCTTAGAGTAGATCTTAAAAGTTCTCATCACCGTAAAAAAAATTTCTAGCTATGGGTGGCGATGGGTGTTGACTAGACTCTCCACGATGATCATTTCACAATATATACAAATATATGCAATGTGTTCGATATACAAACATCGAATCATTCTGTTGCGCACCGGACGCCAACAGGATGTTACATGCCAATTATATCTCAATTAAAAAAAAAAAAATCAATCCACAGAATTTTCTTTTCCCGGCTGTGACGTTTGGCTCCCAATCTTCCCTTCCAGAACCAGAGAAGGGCTGAGGACGGCAAGATCCGCTGGTCACTCTGAGAACGGCCCAGTGAAGACAAGAAGCCCGTTTATCCCTCCTGCGGAACGTTCCTTTCCTTCTTAGCATAATCCACCCCCCTCACAAGGAAGCCCTAATTCCTTGGATGTTGTCTCTTTAATGAGTCTTGGGTTCCATTCCTGTTTCTTTCTACCTGGGAGAAGGTGGGTGGGGGCGGCCCACAGACCCCGGGACAGCAGAGCCGGGACAAGCCGGAAGGTCAGTGCAGAGACGGCGGCTCAGAAGACGGCGCCCGCAGAGAGAGAGCCCCAGCACCCAAGACCCCAGCAAGAAGATATTATGAGGAATGCATCTTGGAGCTCTGGACATTCTGCCCCGAGCCCGCCGCCCACCCCGGGCCCCAGGGTGGGGTGTACCGTGTGTGCTTCCGTAGCCGTCATAACCCGGGTGGTGGCCGCCGCCGCCTCCTGTGGGAGAGAAGGTGGACATGAGAGATGCTCTGGCTGCGGAGCGTGGGGGTCCCGGCGGGTGTCCACCTGGGTCAAGTGATGGCGCCGAAGCCACACCCGAGAGTCACCCCCAGAGACGGCCTCATACAGCGGCTAAGAGCAGGGCCCACCGGGGGACACCCAAGGGTGCCCCCCAAAGTCACAGCTTCCCAGTGGGAAAACTCACACCAAGACGAGCCCTCTGGAAAGCTCTTTGCCTTCAGAGGACACAGACGCACCCTGAGGTCTCCAAATTAACGCAGGCACGTCCCCCTCCTGCAGATTCGCGAGGGGGCCGGAGACCCAAATACAGAATCGCCTTTACCAGAAGGAAGATTGGGCAGACCATCCCAAGCATAAATGTTCCTTATTAGAGACTAGGCATTCTCACTTTTTTCCTGATCGTCGCTGAAACAACCTTTAAGACAAAGCTGTTTCTTTATTGCATTTAAACATTGCAGAAAAGATGACCGGATGCAGACGACAAACATGCCCCTTGAAAGGGGGATCGGGGACAAGGCCCTTAACTCTTCCGAAATAAAATCGCAGCTCTAAGGAAGTGAGACGCCTCATATTCTTGAAGATAAAGCCTCGTGTGTTATCAGTGGAGCCCAGCATTGCTGCACCTGTCTGCTAAACGACCTGGGATTTTATTTACGTGTGAAGAATTCCAGGCAGCTGCTCACAGGCCGATTCTAGAGAAGACGTTACCTTAGGAGTCTTATATATGCAGATATGGGTGTGCATGACGGTACATGCCCGTGGATAGACAGATACATGTATATGAAGAGATATATGTGTAGAGACACTTATATGTAAAGATAGATCACAAATATAAACAGGTATACACATAAATGTATATAAAGCATGAATACAGTCCTATATAAAGATTTACATAAATGTGTATATATAAAAACATATATGTAGACGCCCATATAAGACTATATAAAGATATGCATATAGAAAAACACATGAATATGTAATCTATAGAGACATATGTATGCACGTATATAATACACACACATATGCACACATATAGAAAGGCATATATCTGCATCATTTTATAAAAGTGTGTAGATAGAAACACACATATATAAATATATATATGCACATACATATATAAAAAGGTGGGTATACAAAGGTATATATATATAAATACAAAGATAGACGTAGCAACATACATATATAAAAGAATATATATATATACACATGTATGAAGATATATATATGTTTATATAAATAAAGGTGTATCAATCAAGATGCTATATTTATACATACATAAGTTATACACATGTGTATATATATATAAAGGTGTATATATATAAAAGCACACATAAACATATAGACACATAGTTAGATACATAAATACAGAGATTTATAGACAGAGACAAGATCTTCGTTGTTTCCACCACAGAAAGGACCCGACGGTTCTGTGACAAGATGGGGCTGCTGAGGTGGTGATCAGACGTCAATATACACACGTATCAAATCGACACTTTCTACCCCTTAAACTCACACGGTTATATGCCCATTACGTCTCCACAGAAGCAAATTTAGAAGAAGCTAGAGATAGCGATATAAAGGTGTACATATATGAACACATCTCTATAAAGACACGTGCACAAATATACGGAAAGACAAGTGTGCACACGTTTGTAGGAAGCTGTGTGTACACACAGGTCCGTGCAGATACACGCACACACACGTGTATGTTTCTACGGAGACAAACACCACTTTTCAATGCAATCTGTCCCATTGCCAGCTTACGCCCACACCACAAACCCCCAGTGAGGACATTCCCATGGGCCTCACCCCATTGGACGTTGGAGGGGTGAGCCCCACACCCCCACCTTCCTCTCAGGCAGACCTTGCACCCAGGCCCGGTCCCATGGCCTCCCACCCCGTCTCCAGTCAAGTCAGAGAAGCCCCCCACATACCTGCTGGCTGCCTGGGTCTGGGTGGGTATCGGCCATCACTGCGGTCCCCGTCTAAGAAACCTGTGGGGCACAGCACAGGGCCGGTCCTAAAGTGCTCTCCAGACGGCCCTCTTAAACCCCAAGCCCCCGTGAGGGACACGGGGCAACTTATGGAGAACAGGGTTCCAGCCCCCGCAGGCCCTTTCCAGGATGCTAGCGCCGCCGGGGACCAAACCTGCAAGTGTCCGCAGGGCCGTCGGGGTGCACTGGCCACCCTGCCTCCTCCCTGTGCGGGGAGCCCACCAGCCTGGGAAGGGTGATGCATAGGACAGCCCCCTTATGATCTGAGAGCTTAAAAAGAAATGCAACCCCGAGAGGAAGGCAAGATGGCCCTTCATCGCTCGCGCCACCCTCTCCGCTCCCTCCCGGCCACCCTTCCTGCCTCAGCCCCCTGCTAAGATGACCTGCACCCGGCACGGGGTCCCATAGATTCCATATTTACCCATCTGTTGGTTCCTCTGCCCCCACCACCCCACATGGGGACACAGTCCGTTTGGACACCAGGCTCGGAAGATGGTGAGACTCAACTAAACGCTTTGCAATTCATTAGCAAGAGGTGGAAGCAACCCAAGTGCCCGTCAATGGGTGAATGGATAAAGAAAATGTGCTATATATATATACACACACACAATGGAATACTACTCAGCCACAAAAAAGACAAAATTCTGCCCGATGAAGAGATCGAGCCCGGATGGTCCAACGCACAGGTGACATCCTGGACTCGTGACTGGCGTCTGAAGGGGGGTTATCTAGTGGAACTGAGCCGTCCCCCTGTGGAGTCCAACACCGTCTCCAGGCAAATGGCATCAGAGTTGAGCTACCCATTCAGTGGTGTCAGAAAACACACCCACCAGAGAGACCCTGGAAGTCACCCATCGGTTCCCATTTGGGAAACTGCCATCTGGTTACCTGTGCCCTCCAGGATTTCCCTGCCCGATTCTCGGTCTCCTTTCTCACATCCTGAGCAGCCGTGTGTTTTTTTTTTATGATTTTTTTTCAAAATAGGACCCAATTTCGTACGCAAAACGGTCCACGAAGCTCCCTTTCGGGTTTAGCCGCGGTCATTTCTAAAACTCTTCTGGGCACCCAAAGGTGGAGACTCTTTTCCGGAAATGTCGACGTGTGAAGTTTGGCAAAGAGGGGGCGTAGTGATTTCAGCCCGGGCTGCCCGCCGGAGGGTGCAGGGGAGAGTCCGTAATTTGGAGTCAGAATAAACCTCAGGGCCTTTAGGGGCGGGGGCGAGCCTGTCCGCTGAGCCTGGCTGCTGGACGTCAGCAGCACTGGGGGTGTAGCAAGATAGCAGCACCCACGGCCAGCGATGGTCGTCCCAGGCAGGGACATGCTCTCTACTCCTATTGGCCTGAAGCCACTGCCCTGGGGCCCCTGGGGCCCCCGCACCCATTCTCCATCTGCATCCTGCAACCACAGGAGGGGTCCTAGGGGAGACGCCAGCCTTAGGATCCGAGCTGTGCCCATTGCTGACGCCTCTCAGATGCCCACAGCCAACTTCAGAGTTGGAAGATGTGGACCCCAGAGGAGAACCAGGGGAGGCCCACAGGGCTGTGGGGGGGCCTGGGGCTGCAGAGGGGCATTCAGGACCGTGCCTGCCAAATTCTAAGGGTCAGGAGGCTCCTCCCCGTGGAAGGTGGCCGACGGCTTGGATGCATTAAAACTACCTGCTTCGTCCCCAAGAGCCAAAAGAGGCTGCCAGGATGCACCCGAGAATGATGACAGCCCCATGGCTCTGAGCATCCTCTCGGCAAAACTTCCCACGGTCTCCTTTTCGTACCACCGAGTCCAAATGCCGCTCTATTTTCCAAAGGCGTGTGTCAAAGACCCAGCTACTTGGGGCCTGCAGGAGCTCCAAGAGGATCTTCTCCTCCTGGTTTGTGAGATGCATCGTTACTTCTGGGTCTCTCTTGGCTCTCCAAATTCACTCCTTAGAGAAATGATTCCGTCTTTGTCCGTCTCTAGATGCACAGCCCTCGCATCGGGGGTAAAAAGCGTGCCACTGGGGCTTATTAAAAGTGTGAAATGCGAACGGCGGGCGAGGGTCCTCTGCTTTTTTTCCCAGCAAGAATCGGTCCGTCAGCAAAGCCCTCCCAGGACCGTGGGGAACCCCCAACCACACGGCGTCCCTAAACTTGTCTTCTGAAGCAGAAAACAGGGTCGCATCTGCAAGCAGATGAGACTCAAGGCTCTGGAGAGCTCAAGATATCTATTGTATTTTGTTTAAAGGAGTGTTTCTGAAACATCGTTGAGCACAGAAGGGCCTGGATGAGGACCCTTATTCACACCTTGCAGCACGTGTGAACTCCAAAGCCAGAGATTTTGGGGGCGGGGGGGGGGGGACGACGAGGGGCCGTTTTGGAGCATTCTAGCAAATGGAGTTTGCTGGAAGGGGTTCGGGGGTGAGTCCGCCGTCAGCTCAGGCGTCTTTCACGAGGTTGATCTTTATCCAGAACCCACTGTGTACAGCGCCGGGCATCGCTCAGGGGAGACAGCATGGAACGAAAGGCAAAAATCCATGCCCGCGTGCAGCTTTCCTTCCCATTCAAGGGAAGCAACTGAAAACAGTTGCCCGGCCTTGCATATTAGTTTCAAGGGCTTCAGGGCAAGGGGATTCAGAGAAAGGGATAGTGGGGGCCAGTGGGACATGTGGGGATCATGATGTAGGATCTGGAAACAGACCCCCAGGGCGAGACCTGCCAGAGGGGGCAGGCAATCCCGCTCAGACAGATCCGTCAGTCATCCAGTTGGCTGTCAACGAAGAGTATTTGGGACCCCAGGAATTTCAGGCCCAAACAATGGAGAGAATCAGCGACACTCCCCAATGCCAAAGGAGGTTGAAATTAGGACACCCAACACGTGTTAGCTTTCTCCAGCGCCCATCGGCCTGCACACACGTGCGCCCACGCCGTGGAATTATTGCAATTCTTCCACCTTCGCGGGCCAGCATCCCTGTCCTGAGTGGGCTCCCCCTCTCGTGCATGATTTCCAAAATTTCATGCAAAACGCTGCAGGAACTCGGGCACAGCGGCCCTCAACGGCTCTTGGAAAGGGAAGCCAACTTCAGCAGAAGCCCAAATAAAAAACAGACAACACGGGACAAAGAAAGAAGCTGCTTCGTCCAGAAACACATGGAATGTGCTTTTTTTCAGCATTTTTCAGCCCATGCAGCCAAAAGAAAATAAAACATGTTGGCCACCCATCTTCCCCCGGGTGCTGGTGGGGAGCAGAACGGATTCCTCAGAACAGAACCTCCGAGAATTTCAAAAGCAACGGGTATTTCCCCACCGAGGATGGAAGGTCACGACCAGAGATGGTAAACGGCCTCCTGACACTGAAATGCGTCCCACGCTCACGGCTCTTACCTCCACCGCTGTCGGAACTGCCGGGATGCGGGCGAGGCGGTGGCTTCGGTGGGGGGTAAATATCTGTTGGCAAACACCAAGGGGGATTTTAACAAAAGAGCGATGAATCAGCCACACAATCATCCTAAAGAAGGGACTTCTTGTAAATCTACCAGCTGTCCGTCAAGTCACGGGGTGGAGAGACCTTGGAGAAGGGTCTAGAATGGTCCTATGCCCATTTCTCCACGATTGCTCATCCACAATGGCCTTCCTTGCACAATAGAACATTCCAGAACTCCACACTCATATGCAAAGGACTTGTCACCCCTGCTTGCAATTTACATTTACAGGTGCCTGGGCGAGCCTGGGCTAGCCTGGGCTAGACTGGGCTAGCCTGGGGCAAGCACGAGATTCAAGGACAGCTTCCCCTCCTCTATCACAGCTCCCACCAGGTTCCCACCAGCTTGCTTTCCCCCGTTTGGTGAGGAACGCCTTGGGTTTGCTCCCTGCCTGAGCCAAAAAAGACTCCACAGTCTGACATCAAATATAAATGAATAATTTGGTAAGACACCCTGCCCCTGGCCGCTGGGTTGGAGCAAATTGTGAAAATATACCCCGGAAAGCACCATCCCTGTTCACTCTGGATGCATCGGCAGCTCCAGCCATGAGTCACCCGAGAGAGTCACCTCCCATGCCTGGCAGTACCCCCCACGCCCCAGGGTGGATGACTCGGCCTGGTGCTGGCGGTTCAGCTTACGGGATGGCTCACGTTTCCAGTTCTCAGGAGTCCCGCCCTTGGCAGCGGGCCCCAAAGATATTGGAGCAAGAAACACTTTCCATGACGGATTCCCATCGGTACCTCGCAGAAGAGTGGTGCTTCTTGGGACAATCATTTAAAAAAAAAATACTGGGAGGAAATCATATGAGCAAAAGCTGTGGAATTGGGGATGTCGATTATGGAGGAAAAGAAAAATAAGGAAGATGAAATGTTGACTTCACCATCTCATAACTAGTACTGTTAATCTAAGTGTGGCTTTTCAATGAGCTAACAGCTTCCTCGGACCTTAGTCTTTATTTTTAGTGACCCCTTCCTACAAGGAGATAAATTCCCATCCATCTAAATGCCAGGGAAATCTTCCAGGAAGCTTCTAGAAGCTTTCGACTTAGCTGGCTTCATGCTGCTCCATCTTGTCCATCAGGTTTTAGGTTTTTAGGGTGATTGAATTGCTGAGAGCTCTATCAGCCAGTATTTCCCTTTTTTTAACTTTTTTTTTTTTTTGCTGAGGAAGATTGGCCCTGAGCTAACACCTGTTGCTGGTCATCCTCTCTCTCTCTCTTTTTTTTTTTTTTTGTCTCCCCAAAGCCCCAATACATAGTTGTATGTTCCAGTTGTCGGTCTTTCTAGTTCTGCTATGTGGGATGTTGGCACAGCATGGCCCATGAGCGGTGTGTAGGTCCACTCCCAGGATCCAAATGCAAACCCGGGCCTCTGAGCAGAGTGTGTGAACTTAACCGCTTAGCCACGGGGCTGCCCCTTTCCCGCTTTTTTGTTTTTGTTTTTGTTTTTAAAGAAATATACGGGAGCAGTTTCTGCCACCTTTTAGAAACCACAGAGAAACTGGGGGTAAATGACATAAAATGCACCGGGCAGGGGAGCTTTCTTGAACAGGAAAGTCAAAGCTATCAGGAGCTCTGCCAACAAGCTGGACAAACAACTTGTCCTCCAGCCTAATTAAAAACCCATCACGTGAACACACAACGTCCTCTGAGGACGCCCTACTTTCCAGGTGTCAGAGCACCGGGAAAATGCAATTACTGGTATCGGTTCAGTCTCCCAGGGACCGTTGGCCGTTCCTTGCAAGGCCAGCTGTGACTTATTTCAGAAGCGGCCACGTGAAAACTCCCAGTCAAGAAAAGCCAAATTTCTGGGGCCGGCCCGGTGGTGCAGCGGTTAAGTTCCCACATTCCGCTTGTCGGCGGCCCGGGGTTCACCGGTTCGGATCCCGGGTGTGGACATGGCCATGCTGTGGTAGGCGTCCCATATATAAAGTAGACGAAGACGGGCATGGATGTGAGCTCAGGGCCAGTCTTCCTCAGCAAAAAAGAGGAGGATTGGCAGCAGATGTTAGCTCAGGGCTAATCTTCCTCAACAAAAAAAAAAAAAAGGAAAAGAAAAGCCAAGTTGCATGTCCAACCAGGTTTGCAATGAGTCTGAATGCTGAGAATTCTTACTTCCGCTGTTGTCGGGCATCCCAGGCTGTGGGTGATAAGGGGGTTTCGGCCTCGGGTGGATATCTGTGGGGAAAACAGCATTGTGTGTTTAGAAGAGCAAAATATCCTTCCGGCACGAGCAGCCTATGAAACAAGAGCATCAGCCGCATCGTAGATTTTACGTATTATTCACATGGGCTGTTCATGGTTTTATAGATGATTGTTGACCGGCTAAAAGTCGCTTAGCCACTAGGAGGAAAACCTCAAAACCTGAAACTGAAAGCATCACACACACACAGAGAGTCCTTTTGTCCTGGAAGCTAATTTTCGTGCAAGAAGACGGCAGACTAGCTGCTTGCAACACGGAGGGGACTGCGATCCGAGGTTCTGGAAGATCTTGGATTCATTTACCAAAATAGTGACACCTGGTTTCCTTTCAGCCCCTCCTCCCACCTCCTTCCTGGAGAAAAAGAACGCAACACGATTCGACAGTCAGTGGGTGCCCCTCCCAAAGCAGCTTAAAACGTGACTGTGGAAGTAGGCGCCCATAAATGAGGCATAGTTTTTTGGGTGCGTTTTCCAATTGACGTCAATATTGTCTTATTCTGCATGTTTCTCTCTCTCTTTTAACGGCTTCTTATATATGTATATTTGGAGAGATGATTGACACGTGACATTGTTAGTTGGGGGTGTACAAAACAACGGCTCGCTATTTGCATATGTTGAGAAAGGATCATCACGATCAGTCTAGCTAACGTCCGTCCATCCCAGGGCCCGGCCCGTGGCCGAGTGGTTAAGTTCGCGCGCTCCGCTGCACTGGGCCGGGATTCGCCGATTCTGATCCTGGGCGGACCTGGCACCGCTCCTCAAGCCACGCTGAGGCGGCATCCCGCAGGCCACAACTAAGAGGACCGCAACTAGAACATACAACTATGCCCTGGGGGCTTTGGGGAGAAGAAGAAAAAAAAAAAAAAAAGAAGAAGATTGGCAACAGATGCAAGCTCAGGTGCCAATCCTTAAAAAAAAATAAAAATCCCATCACCACGCATAGTTACAAAACGACTTTTTTTTCTTGTGATGAGAGCTTTTAAGATCTCCTCTCTTAGCAACTTCGGCGCTGAGATATTATTAACTACGTTTATTATATATTTTGAGATGCATTCATTCTGATGCACACAGACCTACTTTCAGATTAACAGCTCCACTGCCTGATTCCACAATGGCCAAACTGATGACCATTTCATTGTTTTGGGGTTTTTTGGTTTTTTTTTGCAAACAATGGTGCACCCCTCCGTTCCCTGCTTTTCTCCTCGTGCGGAACAGCATGACGTGTGGCTGGGTGTTTCCTGGAAGCTGAACTGGTTGGGGGTGGGGAGGTGGGTATGCTGGTATTTAAAAGGCTCTTCAACTCATTTTTTGGGGTTATCACCCCACCAGCAAGGTTTACGCAAATCGTTGTTTCCAGACCTTGAATCCATTAGGATTGGTTTGCATCTGCCTTTCGCTGAATGTGCATGACCTCGAGCGTGTTTTTCTTACAAGCGTGGTTTCCTGTTTCTGAGCTGCCTGCACACGGCCCCTCGGCATGGCTGTTTGGATGTCTTAGAAGCAGCATCTACATATTTTGTACATTAAACCTTTGCTGGCTATGTGAAGGGCGTAGAGCCTCTTTTAGCTATTCCTAAAATTTTAGCATCATCTAATTTTCCAATTTTTAAAAGTCTGTTGCTTTCGGGATCTCACCTCGGAAAATTCTCACGGCCCTGAGGTCGTAAGACACGTCCCTCTATTTTTGCAAAACTTCTCACGTGTTCCTTTTCACGTTTAGGTTTTTCATCCAGCTGCCGTTTATTTGTAAGGATTGCAGGACGCTGAGATTTAATTACTTTACCCACAGGAGCAGCCAAATGTCCCAGCCCGGTGCACGTGGAATCATTCTGTCCCCACTGTCTTGTAGCTATGATCCGTCCCGGGTACCAAGTTAGAATTCGGTCCAAAGTCCATTTCCAGCCCCTCTGAGCTGGTTCATTTCTCTGTCTGCCTCCGAGCCCCTGAGTCCGTCCTTCCTCCACTGACCTGCCACCCAGCCCTGGTCATGCATCCGACGTCCACCTGCCCAAAAGCTCTATGTCCGGGCTTTCCGGTCTGATCTGATGCTCAAAAACGTGTCCATCCCCAGACCAACGACATTCTGTCCTCCTAACTAAATTAGCTGTGCTACAACCGTCTACACTGCGTGAGGCGGGAAGTCCAAAAAGAATAACAACTAAGAATATATGGTCACAATGAGACATCCCCTTACACCTGTTAGTATGGCGATTATCAAAAAGGCAAGAGAGAACAAGCGTTGGAGAGGATGTGGAGAGAAGGGAACCCTCATGCACTGCTGGTGGGAATGCAAACTGGCGCAGCCACTATGGAAAACAGTATGGAGATTTCTCAAAAAACTAAAAACAGAACTACCATATGACCCAGCTATCCCACTGCTGGGTATTTATTTATCCAAAGACCTTGAAACCAATAATTCAAAGAGACTTCGGCACCCCTATGTTCACTGCTGCATTATTCACACCAGCCAAGTCTTGGGAATAACCTAAGTGCCCATCGACGGATGAATGGATGAAGAGGATGTGGTACACAGACGCAAGGGAATACTACGCAGCCAGAAAAAAGAAGGCAGTCCTGCCATTTGCAATAACGTGAATGGATTCTGAGGGCTTTATGCTGAATGAGATAAGCCAGACGGAGAAAGACACATACGGTATGGCCTCACTTGTATGTAGAATCTAGAAAAACAAACAAACAAATTCATGGCTGCCGAAAACAGATTGGTGGTTCCCAGAGGCCGGCTGGGGGGGCGGGCAAAATGGGTGAAGGTCGTCAAAAGGAAATAATCCTAAAAAAAGAATGTGTTGTTTAGGTACACACATCTAAGATAAAACAAAATGAAAGAAAGTGAGGGAAATCACCCATAAAAATTCTGTATAGTGTTTACCTTTGATGAGGGGACAGGAAGAAAATTTCTAGGTAGACGTATGTTACCGCAAAGTATTGGTTCTTGAATTCATCACTAAATTAATTATAGTATGAAAAGGCTCTGCCTGCACAAAGATGATGGAGGGGCGTGAAACAAAGATTAAAGTTTGTCCAAATTCTGTGCAACTGTATATATCTTTGACTTACATTTTTTATTTATTTACATCTATGATAATTAATGTACATTATTGCTACTTTTTAAAATTTTTTCCTCCTTTTCTTTTTTTAAATTCTTTCCTGAACTCTATTTAGTTAATCAAGTCTACTTTATTCTTCATTTTTTTTCTCCTCATCTCGTGCAGGAATCAAGCATTCAATTTCTATTTTGAACAAGAGTATTTGAGTTTTAAAACATCGAAATCCAGCAATGCTGGGTGACTTGCGCTGGATTCTCCTTCTCGACCTCCCTGTTACCGTTTCCTAGTATTTAACTTAAGAGTTTAATTGCATTTTCTTGTTAAAAAAAAAAAAAAAACCAACTCATTGACTTTAACAGTTGATCATCATTTAGTTTTACCAACATCTTAGTCCCTACTGCTTTTTGCATCCACTCTACCCTTCTGGGTTCAGATTCCTTCTTACTGAAGTACCACTTGGAAGTTCTTTCAGTAAGACTCATGAGGGGACCAGGTTCCCTCCGTGCAAAGGCAGGCTGCCATAGGGACAGGACAACTATTTTTAAATTTCCTGGCTGGAAAAGCCTATTCTGGACATCTCGTATAAATGAAATCACACACTATGTGACCATTTTTTGTCTGGCTTCTCTCACTGAGCATCATGTCCTCAAGGTCCATCCACATTGTAGCCGTGTTAGTGCGTCATCCCTTTTCATGGCTGTATAATATTCCATCGCGTGGATGGAGCACATTCTGTTTATCCTTTCATCCATCGATGGACGCTAGGGTTGTTTGCACCTCTCAGCTATTAGGAATAGTGCTGCTATGAACATGTATGTTTATGTTTTTGTTGGAATCCCTGTTTTCAGTTCTTTCGGGCATGCACCTAAGAGTGAAATCGCTGGATCATGGGGTAACTCTATGTGAAAATTTTTGAGGAGCCGCCAGACCATTTTCCACAGCAGCTGCACCATTTCCCACCCCCGTCGGGAGCGCACGGGGGTTCTGATTCCCCCACATCCTTGCCACCACTCGTGATTTCCCATTTTTCGGTTCTAGCCGTCCTCGTAGGAATGTAGCAAAGTCTGGGTGTGATTTCGATTTGCATTTCGCCAGACTAGGGTTCATTTAGCATCTGCTAACGGGAGATCACTTGCGCCTCTTTCACGCACTCCGAGACCCCATATCCTCACGGACCCCCTCCAAAAACACCAGCTCCAGGGCGTGGCCTCAGTCCCGCCCCGCCACGTCGCCACTCACCTGAGCTCGGCTTCTTGGTGGGTTCTGCGGATGGAGAGAGAAAACACACTCAGTAAGCATGGAGGATGCATCCACAGCTCAAAAGAAAGAATCGTCAACACCCTGATAAAGATTGAAAATTTTAAGGCGCTAAAAAGTAAGTCGTGTGAACACGCATTCCATTGTGTATTCAGGGGAAGAAAAAAAAAAAAATCAAAGACGACACTCTTCAAATCTGTACCCGCCGGTCCTGCCAGCAGCTGTGCAGGAGTCAGGGGCGAGGAACGATTTAATGAGACGGTCAGCTTGGCCCCTTAGCAAGTAGATTTGAGCAAAGACTTGCAGCAGGGGAAGGGGCAAGATTTCACAGCCCTTCAGGAAGACCCATCTTAGCCCAGAGCATCGGAGCAGGTGGGCGCTCAGCGGGTACCACATGCCCCAAAAAGATGGTGTCGGGTCTGGTGAACCGTGATGGGCGAGGCAAAGAGAAAGCTGGAGAGAGCCCGCTCGCTTCTGGACGACGCTGTCTCATTTTGTTTCATGCACGCCTTGATTCATTCGATAAACGTTTATTGAGTGACCGTTGGTGCCGGAGAGCATGCATACGGGGCCATCACAGCGTCCCAAGCATTTGCAAAACCACAAGGTCAGCACTCATGGACGTGGATATCAGGAAACCTCGTGTTTGAAAGCTCCCTCTGCACTGAGCATCACGTCTTCAAGGTCCGTCCACATTGCAGCCTGTCTCAAGGAAGGAAAGGAATTCCTTCCTTTTCCTGGCTGAGTAATATTCCATTGCACGGATGGACCACATTCTGTTTATCCATTCATCCGTGGGTGGACTTCCGGGCTGTTTCTACCTCTCGACCGCTGTGAATCAAGCTGCTGTGAACGCGCGTGTCCATGCATACGACGGAGTCCCTGCTTTCAATTCTCTCGAGCGTCTACCTGGGAGCAGGACGGCTGGGGCGTACGTCGGCGGTGTTTTTTAATCGGTAAAACACCGTAGGTGATTCTGCCCCTGAGCCTGCAGCCTGACCGGGGAGCGGGGTCTCAACACTGGCGTGCATCGTGAGCTTTTCCTGCCCCCAACCCCAACCCCAACCCCAAAGCTGAAGCTGCAAAAATTAAAACTCCCCTCGAAATATTGGCACTCACCGGGGTCATCCAGAGCATCCGCCAGGTCGAAGTCGCCTTGACCTGCCAGGAATACACACAGCGTAAGTCACACCAGGATAGGACGCTCAGGGCCCCGGTTCTGTCTCTGGGGTCGCCTCCCTTTGCCTCGTCCACCCACCGACCCAGAGATTCCCCCCTCGGCGCACTTCTTTTATTTTGTTTTTAATTCATTAGATTTTTTTTTTTTATTGCAGTAACCTTGGTTTATAACATTATATAAATTTCAGGTGTCTGTTGTAACATATTTTGCTTTCTGTGCATATTACATCACGTTCCCAACCCAAAGACTAATTATAATCCATCACCGCATGCATGAGCCGAATCACCCCTTTCTCCCTCCTGGCTCCCCCTTCCCGTATAGTAACCACCATTCCAACCTCTGTTTCTATGCGTTTGTTTCTCATTGTTTTTATCTTCTACTTGTGGGTCCCATCATATGATATTTGACTTTCTCCCTCTGACTTATTTCACTCAGCATAATAGCCTCAAGGTCCATCCATGTTCTCACAAATGGCAGGATTCCACCATTTTTTATGGCTGAGTAGTATTCCCTTGTGTATAAATACTACATCTTCTTTATCCATTCGTCCCTTGATGGGCACCTGGGTTGCTTCCAAGTCTTGGCTGTTGTGAATAAGGCTGCAATGAACACAGGGGTGTGAGTATCTTTATGCCTTTGCATTTTGAAGTTCTTTGGATAAATACCCAGCAGTGGAATAGCTGAATCATACAGTAGCTCTATCTTTAATTTTTGGAGGAATCTCCATACTGTTTTCCATAGCGGCTGCAACAGTGTGCAATCCCACCTCTTTCCGGTTCTTTAATGGAGAAAGATGAGGAATGTCACTCAAGGCAGCGGTGCAGAGGGGACCAAAAGACAGCAGGCAATTCCACCTCTGTGTGAGCACACCTGGAGGTCTTCCTGGAGGAGGCGACCTCGGAGCTGTTTCGAAGGCAGGAGCTGGTGGACCCACCCAGGAGACTTTCTGACCCCCGTTTTGAGCCTCAGGGGTGCTCCCGGGAAATTTGATACAGGGGGGCCCCTGTGGCCAGAATCCTGGGATATTTTCCTTTGTCACTAAGACAGAAGGGGTCTTGAATTGAGGCCCGGGCATACGCTGCCCCTCCCTCTCCACGACTTCCCTCAAAACCTTCCAAAAACTTTTCAAACTGTACCCTCCTCCCTCTGCCCAACGGGCTCAGACGTTCTCGTGACGTCTGGGTTTCCAACTTGCTAAAAATCATAAAAGGAAATCTGCAAACTGGAGAGAAGCCAAGACCGTATTTTGGCTCAACTCAGAGAAGCTTCAGTGGGTAAAACAGGAGGTGAGGGGCCAGCCCGGTGGCTCAGTGGTTAAGTGCGCGTGTCCCGCTTGGGCAGCCCCGGGTTCGCTGGTTCAAATCCCGGGCGCGGACATGGCACTGCTTGGTAAGTCATGCTGTGGTAGGCGTCCCACATACAAAGTAGAGGAGGATGGGCACGGATGTTACCTCAGGGCCTGTCTTCCCCAGCAAAAAGAGGAGGATTAGTGGCAGATGTTAGCTCAGGTCTAATCTTCCTCAAGAAAAAAAAAAAATGAGATGAGGGTGTCGTAAGAGACTGCTATCGGGCACGGGGTCACTTTTAGGGGATAGAATGTTCTAGAGCTACATAGCGGTGATGGTTGCGCAGCACTGTGAATGCCCTAAAAATCTCTGCACAGTACCCTTTAAAATGGTCAACACACTGACTTTTATGCATGTGCATTTTATCTCAAAAAAACAAAAATTCTTTTTAACAAGCCAAGGGTGGGCGGGCTGCCCCAACTTCCTCTCTTGCCCATTAAAACCCTTCTTCCTACACCCACTGGCCCCCTCTCCGCCTCTATCATTGGAGAAGCCAAGTTGGAAGTTCTCTGAGATCCCGACCAATTCCAAGGTCACTTTTTGGCGATCACAGTTTTTTAAACAGCTTTATGGAGGGAGACTTTGCAGAACGTACAATTTTCCCATTTAAAGCGCACCATTCAGGGGTATTGAGTGCCTTTTCACAAGGTCGTGCCGCCGTCGCCTCTATCTGATTCCAGAACATTCCATCACCCCAAAAGAAGACCCTCCCCAACCCCAGGAGCATGTGTTCTCCATTCTCCTCTCCAGGCCCTAACCACCACTCACCCCCTTTCTGTCTGCAGATTTGCACGTTCTGGACGTTTCACGGAAGTGGAGTCTGGCTTCTCTCCCTGAGCATCGTGCCTCCGAGGCCCGTCCACACGGCAGGGTGTCTCGGTGAAGAATCCTACGTTTACACAGAGCAGGGTTTCCGCCCACGCCAGGACGTCCGTGTTGCTACCACGCACCTCTCCCAGCTGAGGAGCCTGAGTTTGCAGGAGCTTAAGGGCAGAATCAGACGCTGCACCCAGCCCCTCCGGCAGCCTCGGTCCCGGCGGCCGTGCCCAGAAGGAGGGAACAAGGGGAGCCCTGGACGCTGCTTCTCCTCCAGGCATGCACTGGGGTCGTGCTTGCCCTGGAGGAAGGTTTGCCGGGTCCAGCGTAGGGGTCAGCCAAGCCCCTGCGTGATGCCAGCTAGGACGCCATATGGGCCGCTCTGGGGACGTCAGACCCCTGCACAGGGTGCATCCCCAAGAAGGGGGCCTCCTGAATCAGGACGAGCCGCAGGCATTGGAGTGTAGGGTAAACTGAGGCCAGAGTGCAGTGATCGGTGGCCCCAGGGACTGGAGGCTGGGGGCTGGTGCGATCACAGGCCCAATTCCACAGTCTGTGAGGTCCCACATCCCTCAGGACGCCCCTCTTCATCCCCGGGGGCCCCACTTCCTATTTACGGGGAACGACCTGCCCTCTCTTTTCTCCCTCTGGCTTCCTTGGTCCTCATCGTCCTGGCCCTGGGGTCAGGAGGCAACATCAGCCTCTTGGATCCCGACACAACCCTTCCGGGGCGGCCAGCGGGAGCGTGCCTGACCCTCCATCCAGTTCAAATGGACGGATGGTTCATGCAGGACCCCGAAGCCGCTCGGCTACACAGGCCGCCCCGGAGTTTGCATTCCAATCGCCCTTGGTCGTTTACACAAATAACTTCCATGCCGCGCGGTGCCTTGTGCGTCCCAGCTGTTCCAGGCATCCCCCAAAATCTCCTCCAACCAGCTTGCCCGGCCACTCCCCTCATCAGAGACAGTCAAAGGCCTCCGTGTTCTTGATCCCCACCTGCCAGCCTCCATACAGTTGCACAAGATTGTTGCAGTATTCCTCGCTATTGTTGCACGAGACAGTCAGGCGGCACCCGTGTGTTCTCAGAGAGGTCGCTGGGCCCCCGCCGGGGAGGTCAATGCATCCAGCAGAGTGTGGCATTCCTGACAGCCAGCCTCAGTTTACAGCAGGCCGCCCGGGGGGGCCCCCCTTCCCGGCTTAGCAAACAACCAAAGGCTCCCCCATCCGTGTCCGAGGGCCTTCCCGCAGCCTCTTTCCGCTCAGAGATGCTTCCGATGCCACTGAGGGGGCGGCAAACACAGGGCATGTCATTTCTGTGCTGCATGGCAGGGAGCGAGTGTGAGCATGACTCACGCATGTGGGGCAGGGCGTGGTGCCGCCTGGGTCTCGTTGCATAAGCCGGGCGGACTCCGGCCAGCATCAGGCGGCCGCGCGTGGAGATGACTCAGTCCTGCCGGCCTGGTGGGGATTCACCGGGAGCCCTCTGCTCTCCGAAGACATTGGAGGGGGTCCCCGCCCGCTGGAGGGGTCCCCGTGTGCGTCAGGTCATAGACCATGCAGACCCTGGGCTCAAACTCAGGGGAAACGGTGCAGGGGGCGCTGCTCACGAGGCAATTGCTTTTCCAGCCTAGTTTTCCACTCCGAATATAAGACGGGCTTGCCACGGAAGATTTGTTTCGTTTCTTTTCTTTTTCTTTTTTAAAGATCGGCCCTGAGCTGACACCTGTTGCCAATCTTCCGTTTTTTTTTTTTGTTTTTTTTTTTTCTCCCCAAAGCCCCAGTACATAGCTATATATTCTGGTTGTAGGTTCTTCCAGTTGTGGCATGTGGGACGCCGCCAGGTCAGCGCCCAGGATTCGAAACTCCAGGCCGCCGGAGCCGAGCGCGTGAACTCCACCCCCCCGCTCCGGGGCCTCTGGAACATGTTTCTGATCCGCTTTTCTGCTCTCAGCTAGCTCAGCGACTTTTAATCAAACCCACGTGTTCCGGGATGGTAAACGCCCGAGGAGACAGCGGCCTCCTCGGTTCTGGGGTCACCACGCTGGGCTTCCAGCCGACATCCTGGGGAGGCGGCTCGTGCTGGTGGGTGGGAGATCTTCGAGTCGCACCCAAGACCCCCCACCCTCCAAAAACTAAAAGCTAAACGTAAGAAAGCTGCCCACCGGCGCTCGGAGCAATTGCATCAACTCTAGGAACCAAACCCAGAGCCACTGCCCCCTCTCTGATCATACTCCACCCTCTGCGAGATGCTAAGCTGCTTCACGTTGGAGTTTCCGTGCCCTGAATGTCCCCACTCCGACGCAGACCCTGCGGTTAATAGGACCAAGGGCGATTTTGCAAAGCAAAGAGCCGAGCTGTTGTTGGAGTAATAATAACAGGGCCCCGAGGCTGGTGCAGAGGAGAGAAAGCCTTGCAGCTCCAGGTTCCGCTAACCACTGAGTTATTTACTTGCATCTAAAGGAGACGACCAGCCCCAGGCGACCTCCAAAAAGAGGGAGAAAACAGAAAACCACGCCACTCCCCAGCGCCCTGGCACCGATGACACCGGTTACCAGCGGAATTGAAACGCCGCCGAAATTAATTACCGTCAACCGCGTCCCTTCACGTGGCTCGCAACCCGCTCGTGAACACAGACGCCTCTGGGGTTTTATCACCCCAACCAACGTCCTTGCATCTGCGTCCTCTCTTTAAGGAGCAGCTGCCCTCTGAGGCAAGAGTTTCGCCCGTTTCTTGACATCAGATTTTAATGGTTTCCCCCGAAGTACGGGGTTAATTTAAACCGGTCCTTCTGGGCTCAGCTGCCGCCCATGAAGCCATTTTGCGAGGCTTACATCTCTACGACCCCTTTTGTCCTTGAGGAATCCCACAGCGGGAGGCCGGCGGCTTGTGATGTCACGCATTTGGATCAAGGCCTCCCAGAAAACCCATCTTGACTTTCCTCCTCCCGGCAAACCTTAGGAGTCCCGCTTGGGGCTCAGTTGTTTTTAAGATGTAGTCACAGAAAGCGTGTGACAGCAGCTGTTTCTGGAGACGGCGTGAGTCACGGAGTGGAGAAAATTGGTAAAATTGGCCCGGGTTAGTACTTTAGGTTTAAAGGGAGGGTAAGAAGGAAGGAAGCACGGGCTGCTCCTTGGGCGCCCCAATCCTCCTTGCCCTCAGCCCCGGAGAGCAGCCGAGCCTCCGCCCAGAAGGTCGACCTATTGTCCGCGTTCTGGGCATCACAAGAGCCTTTTAGTGCAATGCAGATCAAAGGCGTCTGCACCCACGTAGAGCGTCCAGGAGGAGACGCGTTTGGTCACAAAGGAGGAAGCCACGATCGTTCCCCAGAAAAGCCAAGACGTCCGTGGCGAAACGGAGACGGGAGGAAAATGCTGCAGACTGTGTGGGGAGGCAGCGTTGGGCGGCGTGGCCTAAATCAGCTTTCCCAAAGGGACACAGGCTCACAGGTCCCCGGGGACGTGGGGGGGCGCACACCCACGTGGGTGGGGCTGAGAGGCGGCGTTTCTCAGCAGCTCCCAGGGGAGACTGAGGCTGCTGGTCCCTGGGCCTCACTCTGCAGGACACGAACGTCGTGTTGGTTTCCTGGGGCTGACGTGACAAAGTGCTACACGGGGTATACTAAGTACTAAGACGGGGCGGCTTCCACAGCACAGATGGCTAGCTAGCTGGATATGGATAGAGAGACACACACATAAATACATGTATAGACGAGAGAGAGAGAGATGACAGATACATACATACATATGTAGATAAGACGTGATAGAAAGATAGGTGATTGATAGACAGACAGATAGATGATAGATACAGAGAGATAAGATAGATACATATATAGATGAGAGATGATAGTAGATAATATATAGATGATACAGATGATAGATAGATAATAGACGACAGATAGATATATAGATAGATGATAGAGGGATAGATAAATCATTGATAGATAGATGATAGGTAGATAGATGGAGAGAGAGATACAGAGGTAGACAGATGATACAGGATTGATAGACAGATGATAGATTGATAGATAAATGATATAGATAGATGATATAGACAGATGATAAATCAATAGATACATGATATAGACAGATGATAAATAGATGATATAGACAGATGATACAGATAGATGATATAGGTAGATGATATAGATGAGATAGATGATATGGATAGATAAATGATAAATAGATAGATGATAAGATAGATGCTAAATAGATAGATGATATAGATAGATGATAAATAGATCGATAGATGATATAGATAGATAAATGATAAATAGATGATATAGATAGATGATAGATAGATGAGATAGATGATAAATAGATCGATAGATAATGATAAATAGATGATATAGATAGATGGTAGATGAGATGGCTAGATGATAAATAGATCGATAGATGATATAGATAGATACATGATAAATAGATAGATGATATAGATACATGATAAATAGCAACATGAGATAGATAGATGATAAATAGATCGATAGATATCTAGATAGATAAATGATAAATAGATAGATGATATCGATAGAGAGATGATAGCTGGCTAGAGACAGTCTCCCGTGCTAAGGCAGGATTTCTCAACTCAGCAGTACCGCCGTGTGGGGTTGGATAACTCTGACGGGTGGGATTGTCCCGCGCACCACAGAACATTGAGCGGCATCTCGGCCTCCACCCGTTTGACTACAGCAGTCCGCCCCACGCCCAGTTGTGACAACCGAAAATGACTCCCGATCCCGCCAAGCATCCCCTGGGGACAAAGTCCCCCCCCCCAGCTGAGAACGGCTCTCCACCTGGCGGTGTCACTTCCGGCCTGCACGTGTTGGGTGATGGGTCTCCGAATCGGGGAGCAAAGATCAGCCTCCCCCTTGGGACGGGGATCCATGAGGCTCAGCCCAAAGGGAAACCCCGATGGCCAGGCTCTCAGACATCACCTCTCAAAGGGAGCCTCGACTCCAGCGCGGGCGTCACCCGGTTCCCCAGGGCCAGGCCCATCTACCGAATGAGGATCTGGAGGGGCGGGGACTGGGGCGGGCGCCTTTAAACCGGCTCCATTCCAGCTGACTCGTCCACACAGCAAAGGACTGAGAACTGCTGCCCTAAATAGCTGGGCGGGTTCATCCCCCGCCGATGGGCAAGGCCACAGTGGGCGGGTCAAATGACCCCTTTGGGACACGACTGCCACACCCATAGACTGGTCAGGTCAGAGGTCGTTTGGGGGCCGCGAGGAAGGAGGGAGGGTTAAGAGAGTCTGCACCCAGACATGGAGGATGAGGCCAGCGAGGCCGGGGTCGCCATTCCCAGAAGCAAGACCAAAACGGCCCCCGCAGTGAGGACAGCAAGTCCTGCCCGAGACCTAGCACCCAGCCTCAACGACCTTCCCTGGGCGGCAGGGGCTCAGAGACACGGCCTGTGGCTGTTAAAAACCGTCGAGAACCCGGCTGCCAGTTTTTATTATTTTTTTTAGGACTGTAGGTAGAAAAGCGGCTCTATTGAAACGCGCACGGGGTTTTAGTCATGTCTGATAAGGGAGGAATGCACAGCGGGTGTGGAAGAGAAAGGTGGAGCCAGTGTGTAATATATGCACAGAAAAAACGATAATATATATACAAGAAAATAATATATATATTATTATATTATTTTATATATATTATTATATTTTTAATATATATACAGGATGCCATGTGCACATATATATATACACATATAGGAAGAAAGAAAACATAAGGATATATGTATAATATATATTGTTATGTTATATATAATATACATATAATATATACTTACATATAAAGTTATATAGTTATATATAATATATATACAATATACACTGTATATACACTGTAATATATATACAATCTATATACACAATATAAATACATACAATATGCAATACATATAATATATATGCAATATATTGTGTATATATACGATACATATACAATATACTATGTATATACAATAGTATATAAATATATATTATATATAAATATACATACTATATAAAAATCTATATAAATTAAATATATATTTATAAGCATGTATACAGTATTTTCTTTTTTTGCAACAAACCGAACATTACAAACG
Source organism: Equus asinus (assembly GCF_041296235.1). Classification (NCBI taxonomy): domain Eukaryota; kingdom Metazoa; phylum Chordata; class Mammalia; order Perissodactyla; family Equidae; genus Equus; species Equus asinus. Next base: position 950,661 of record NC_091820.1, on the reverse strand, counting down.
ACCCTTTGCAATTTCCATTTCTGGTTCTTCTTTTTTTTTTTTTTTTTTTTTTCCTTCTTCCTCTTCTCCTCAAAGCCCCCCCAGTACACAGCTGTATCTTCCCGTTTTGGGTCCTTCTGTTGGTGCATTTCTGGTTCTCCCAGCTTCTAGAAGACCCGAGGCCGTCTCGTGTTCTCCCTCAAGACCCTCTGGATTTTGCAGCAAATATTAATTTACGTGCGGTGGAAATTTGCAGCCGCCGAATCGCAAAGCCCTATCTCTTAGGAATAGGGCCGCATGGCCATGATTTTCTTTGAAACGAGTAATTTAACGACGATCAGAATGCTTTACAGGAGGTTGAACACGACCACGCTCCGCTTTCCTGGGGCGTCTGTAACAAGCATCTCAAGAGCCCTTGCAGAAGGTTTTCGGGAATCTCATGAAGTCGCTCAATCCTACGTCCGGGGACGATTGAGGTCCGGGGGGGGCTGTCCACAAATTTCAATAATTGCCCAGGACTCGGGGCCGCACGACTTATTCACAGAGAGGAACCCCGATCCAGACCTCCCGTACTTTTCCTGTCGCTCCTGCAACCAACCAAGCCCTCCGCATCCCGCCTGTGCGTTTCAGCAGCGGGCAAATGCTTGGTGCCTCAGTTTACCTTTCTAGAAATGGCATCAAGCGTGGCCCGAGCCGGGGGGCGGGGGGGTGTGTTTCCCACAGAATTACGATGACCTGCGTGGCTAGCCAAGGGGATCTGACACCCAATTATCCCCAAAGGATGGGATCAACTGTGCATTACGGCGGCCGACGGAATACGGCAAACCCGCAGTCCTGACCGGAACCCCAAGGAGACCAGAAGGAACTCTCCAAAGGGGCTGGGTTTGCAGCTGGACAGAATTCACGCGTGTCAGCAGGGTCCACACGCCGAGTAAGACGTACAGATGACGCTGATTAATGAATGACGCTCCGCACACCGGGATCTCTCCCAACCTCCCATCTGCCCGAAACCACCAACCTCTCCCCTCCCAACACGCCTTCCACACGACAAACAGGAAAATGCCACCACCCGACATTGGAAGAAAGGATTTTAATTGAGTTCCTGACCGTTCCCGCTCTTCTGTTCCACCCCGGTATGCCGTGCTCTGGACTCAGAGAATTCAAAGGACCACAGTTGCTGTCCGACTGCTGTTTCAATCCTACACTTGAGGGTTCCTCATGCTTTCTAAGCCGGGTGCCCCACCTTCCCCGTAAATCCAAAATCCGGGTGTTTGGGAGACACACCCTGCAAGCCGGGCTGTTGGGAGACACACCCTGCAAGCCGGGGTGGAAGTTTTGGGTGTAACCCACTCATGAGATGTTGACTCTTGACAACGACAGGATGCCGTTTATGAAAAAAAGCTTAAAAAATCCTGACCGAGCCTTTGCCCATCAAGCAAACTCAATCCGACCTTAGCCGTCCCTTGAAAAACCCAGCTGGGTTTCAATTCCCCTTTTGGCCGTACGAAAACATTCAGAAGTCATATTTTGAAGCCGAAAACAGGGAAGTTAAAAACCCCGGCATGCCCCGTCCTGGAGCAGCATAGATCTTTTTTTTTTTTTTTTTTTTTGTAACTGTGTGATACCCACACACACATCAAAACCAGAGGTTTGACTTCGAAGCGCTGTGAACCGGCATCCGACCTTTCCTGTTTCGATTCCCAGACCCCGGCTGGGCTCCCGGTCCCTTCTCCATGTCCTCCCTAATTTGGGGTGGCAAGCTATAGCCATTTACTTAGCCGAGGCTCCTTTGGAAGGAGTTTTTTTTTTTCCAAAAGCCACCCGACGGAAACCCACACACCCACGCGGCCCTCCCGCAGAGCCGACCGTCCCTCACCTCGAGCGTGGGTCAGAAAACACAGGAACGTGACACACCACAGTCCCCACCGGCTCTCCATCGCGGCCTTCGGGACTCAGGAAGCTCAGCGGATACGCCCCAGCCCTGGCGGGTTGCGAGATGCAGCCGCCCCACCCTCGACGTGTTGTTTGTTGACTTCTGCTCTCCCAGCTTGGAAGGAAGAGAGGCCGAGCCTTCCAGCGGAAATTAGAATCCTTTTGCCAAATCCCAATAGGCCTGCCGCTCAGCCTGCAAACCCCGCAGCCGGGAGCCCGCGGGACAAGTGTGTGCACGCTCAAGAACGCACCCGGGCCGGCCTCCCTGAGCTGCGCCGGCCAACACCCCCCTGGGAGGATGGAGAAACAGGCCATCGCTCAGCGCCAGCGGGCATCCTGGGCTTTGGGAAGCGGGTGCACCTGCTTGGCAGCTCTGCTCCCTGTGGGCGTGGGGCGTGCAGCATCAAAGGCACCAACCCTGAGCCCCGGGGACAGGACTCCCCGCCCCTCGTCCTTCCCAGGAACCCTCCTGCAAAGTGGGCACAGGTCGGCGAGAACTGGCATCGGGTCGCTTCAAAGATCAGGTGGCAGAACAAATAGTCTGAGGGGGTACGGGTGCGAGGGAAGCAGATGAACCCGGTCCTCTGCATCTTTCACCTGAGCTGCGTTAGAGGCAGTCAGAAGCACCGGATTTATAAATTCCAGGGTTTCTGCTTTCCGAGTGGGGGCCATCAGATGAGTTCGTGCATTCGTTCAACAAACATTCGATGCAGCTGTTCTGAGCCAGGCGCATGTGAGGTGCAGATGTGTGGTGACGAACGACCAAAGATTGTTTACAAAGAGGACAGCACACAAATGGCTAAACCAGACAATGGTAGTATGATTTTTTTTTTTTTTTTGCGCTGAGGAAGATTGTTGCTGAGCTAACATCTGTGCCAATCTCCCTCTGTTTTGTCTGTGGGATGCCTCCACAGCACGGCTTGATGAGCAGTGAGTAGGTCCACACCCAGAATCTGAACCTGCGAACCTTGGGTCGCCTAAGCAGAGTGCACGGACTTGACCACTAGGCCACCGAGCCAGCCCCCAGACATTTGTGCTGTAATATTAAACGATTTGGGGGTTGCACACGGAGGCCTTGGGGTACCTGGAGGGTTCTGGGCTCAGAGTGTATCACAAAGGCTTCTGGAGAGGGTTGTGGCCTTGCACCCATTTTATAGGCTGAGTACGAAGAAGGAAACGGCCTGGGAGAGACACCACAGCTCTCTGTCTCTACCACGTGAGGACACAGGGAGAACACGGCATCCACATGCCGTGAAACCAGGAGGAACCAGCCCTGCCCACACCTGCATCTCAGACTTCCAGTCTCCAGGACGGGGAGAAAATATATTTCTGTTGTTCTGAGTCCCCCAGTGTGTAGTCATTTGTTAACAGCAGAAACAGGACACTCACACGGCCTTTCTTCTTTAAGAAAAAAAGGCACCGACTCATGGAAAGTCTTTTTTCTTCCAGAACAGAAACAAGCCCCCTGCAGCCCCCACAACGCTAGCTGTCATTGGAACATCATCATTGCCAGGATATCAGCGCTACCTCATGTTATCAGCACAATGATACAGAATTACAGACAGACCTTCTTTGAACTTTTTTTTTCCCCTCCAAACAGGATTTGGATCCGGACAAAATTTTATCCTCCTAGAAAGGGCTGGAGATGAGCCGAATGCCTTTTTGGGGGACGAGGGCACGGGGCCTTTGTCCAAAGTGGCTGTCCCTTCTCCTCGACATGCCTCCTGCAGAAAAAAAAATGCAGACATTCTCTCTAAGGGCAATTCCAGGGGGACCGAGCCCGGCTTTGCAGTGGCCACGCAAAGGGGGAATGATGAAGGATTGAAGCAAGGTTATCGTAAAAGATGAAGACGGTAATCGCCCAGCTTCATGCCCGCCCGAGAAGCACTCAGTTGCCGGGATGAGCTGCCGGGCTGTCCTCTGAAATAATTAATTGCTTTGCCCGCGCCAAGACGCGCAGGGCAATTGGGGTGGAAGTCCAGAGCCCTGTGTCGCTTTGGAAAACATTTTGTTTTAGTGTCAGTGTGAGGTCATCCCACGAAAAGGGCAACAATGGATGAACGTGCATTATTCAAGTCGGAGGCATTGTGTGTAACTACCCAGTTCTTTACGTCTTCCATTGGAAATCTCTGGAGACGAGGGATACAGCCGGCCTGGTGTCTGAGTCCAGTGATGTTTTCTTATTTCCGCAGAATTTATTTATTTTTTTCCCTAAAGCTCTGTGCCTCTGTCTCGTGTATCCAAATACACTCATTGATCACCCAGTGCCAGCTACCCTCCTCCAAGCAAGGCGGGGGGGGGGGGGGGGAGGAGGGGAGAATAAAAAGTGAAAATTTGCAAAAGGCGCTTCGATCTCCTCTGATAAGTGGAATATGTGCCCGAGAAAGAACAAATAAATCCTGGGTGGGAGAGCAGTTCCTAAATCTCCAGAGAAGCTGGATTTATGGCCAACAGAATAAAAAAAGAGAAATGAAACTAGATGTCTCGTGCAATTTTTTTTTTGGCACCTAGAAATGCTTGTATATTTTTCTTGATTGTCTGGTATTTGGGTCTCGTTTTCCATGTAACATCTTTATAAAGCTGAGTTACTTAGATGGTCAAGTTTTGGTGCACACAGGCGTGTGCATGTGTGTATGCGTGCAAATGCTTTGAGAAAACATGCACGTATAATCCTAAACCGTAAGTGGGACAGTCGAGGAGAGCAGAAGATGCACCCGGAAAGACCATTCTTTCAAATTTCCCCAACCATAAAAACGCATGGCGCCCCCACACCTTCTATGACCCTGAGGAACCCTGAAAATCTTATGCTGAGTGAAAGAAGCCACACGCAAAAGTCCACACAGCGTCTGATCCCATGCACATGAAATGTCCACACAGGCAAAATCCATAGAGATACAAAGTGGATTGGAGGTTTCCCGGGGTTGGGGGTCGGGGGAGACGGATGGAGAATGTTCTGTGAATGGTGTCCCCACCGCCCAAAATCATATGTCGGAGTCCTCACTTGCAACAGCTCAGAATGTAACCCTGGTTGGAAATGGGGTCGGTGTCAACATAATTACTTAAGACGAGGTTGCACTGGAGGACGGCGGGCCGTGACGCAATAGGACCGATGTCCTTGTCCTAAGAGATTGGGACACAGACATGCACACACGCGGACAAGGCTGCGTGAAAATGGAGGCAGAGATGGGAATGATGCAACTACAGGCCCAGGATTTCAGCCGAGCCCCAGAAGCCAGGAGACAGGCAAGGGACGGACTCCCCCTCGGAGCTTCCAGAAGGAACCAACGCCACCCACACCTTGACGTCAAGCTTCTGATCTCCGGAACGGCAAGAGGATAATTCCTGTTGTGTAAACTGCCCCATCTGTGGGGCTCTGTCACGGCCACGCACGGGGCTGCAGGCCTGAGGACAAGCGTGGGCAGCAAGGGACGCCCAGGGGGGCAGGGAGGACCTCCAAACGCCTTCCTACAAGCCCGCTGGTGGTCCTGCAGGGGAGACGCCGGCAGGAAGCACCGAGGGGCTCCCCAGGAGGGGAGAGGACAGGGAGCGAGTGGTGGAGGGGGCTCTGGAATTAATTTATTACACCCAGAACTGGGTGTGTCAGAGAAGGTGGAGTGCAAAGATGGAAAGGGACCTGTCGTGACATGAAAGGGGCCCCGTGGGGCCTGCTGAGGCCCAGGCTGAGCCGGACTAGTGTGGACAAGCACCAGCCAGTGTAGACGTAATTAGTTAAGACCAGGTTGCACTGGAGAAGGATGGAACATAATGCAATAGGACCCGGTGTCCTCATAGCGCCTCATACACTGGGGCAGCAGCCGTCCCAAATCCTCGCAGATGAAATGAAAGTGCAAAATCGTTGCTAACCTGCCATGACGCCCAACACGACGGTGTCGCACGCCCAACTGTGCAAGACACTTCTAAGCATCTTACATGCGTTCAGGCAAATGTTGCCAGCCTCCTTCTGTAAAGGGCCGACGGTCAACACAGCCACCTCCGCAGGCCGTGCGGGCTCTGCTGCAACCCCGGGACTCGGCCGTTCCCACAGACTGCGGTCACCCAGCGGGCACCTCTGTGCGCCATGCAACGTTCTCAAGGGACGCCGAGTCGCACACAATTCTCATGCATCGTAAAACATCCCTGTTCTTTCAAATGTTTTAAAATCATTTAGAGGTAAAAAACCCATTTGCAGGCCGTGGGCTGCAGGATGCTCGCGTCCACGCTGTGCAATCACCACGAGTCCCGAGACGCACGTGGTCTTCTCATCTCTGTTTCCTACAGAGGTGGAGAGCGGCCGCACGGCGTGCGACACGCGGATGGCTGGTAGCGGAGGGCAGTGTGGCCCGGCGAGTGTGAATGCAGAGCGAGGGGACGGGAGCCACGCTCTAGCTCACCTCCCTTACCCTAAACGGGTCGTGGGGGGAGCACGGGGACACACAGGGCTGAAGAAACAAAACCGATAGGGTGCATTTGACTTCCGTGCCCTCGCGACCTTAAAGATGGAGAATATGCATCTTTTTCGATGCACACGGAACTTGCACAAAATTCGCCAGTGGACCAGAAAGCAAGCTTCGGTAAACCGAACAGAAGCAGAAATGAGACGGCCGCCATTCTGCTCCCACATGGCAGCAGAACTGGAGATGGATAAGCCAACCCGGGGGAGCAAAGAGCAGAAAAATATCCCCTGGACATTTTTCAAACTTCTTCAACCCTCAAGTTGACAGGAAATACAAATGGAAAACGCCGACCGTCTAGAAAAATAGCAAGAACGGGAGCTGACCGTGCCATCGCTGGGGGCACAGAGGGAATGTCAGAACCCTGAATGTCTGCAAGATTAAACAAGAAAGAATGAAAATAAATGGAACCGAGAGGCGTCCGGGTGGAGGGAGGGGAACAAGTGAAACCCAAGGACAGCAGATGAATGGGTCAAAAACGGAGAAATGGCCAAGCTTAGAATTAAAAAAATACTCGAGAAAACGAAAACGGACAAATAACGGCTACACAAAATAAGCACGTGGCGTTCTCCGCAGACTTGGAGGGGACTGAAGAATGATAAGAAGTGGAAACTTTGCTCAAATCTATGCAGCGACATTTGAAAACTTAGGAAAAATGGACGATTCTCCGACGAAGAAGTAGAAATCTAGAAAGTTGTTCTTTTTTTTAAATTGAGCTCTGCCCAATAGAGAAACAAAATTAAAAACCCAATTTTCCCCTCTACACACACACGGGCGTGCACATCAGGTCCAGGTCACTGAACCCAAACCAACTTCCCAAAATATAAAGAAGAAAGTCTACCAAAATCTATGAAGAAAGTGCAATGTTGAAATAATGCAACAAGAGAACACTGACCAATTTCTCGTGCAGAATTTGACAGAATCATCGTCGGGAGATTAACAAGCCCAACAACAAATAAAATCCGATTCAAGAATGGAAGGATGGTTCTGGATTAGCTTATTTATCATAGTGCCGTAATTATATTTAATTCTTCATATTTATAGATTAAAGACGGAACGATATGACCATCCTCGCAGATCCTGAAAAAGCAGTTAACTGAATTTAATGCCCCTTCCGGACAAAATTCTTAAGAGGAATAGATTCTTCCATGATTATACACACATTTATAGACACATGATTTTATATATATATTCTTTCATGACTATATATTTGATTTTATATGTGTGTATTACACATATATGTATCCGTATGTGTGTGTATATATGAACAAGAGAATTCAGAAAATTCACATTGCACAGAATTAACATAAATCAAGATTTTATATATAAAACAAGAAATGTGCAAATCAATACAAAAATGCTACAGAGGGATGCAAAAAATGTCCAGAAAAAGGAAAGGATATAGCTTGTTCTTAAACAGACTGACTCTATATTATGAAGACGCCTAAATTAATCTGCAAATTTAATATAATCCTGGTTAAAACGTGAACAGGATTTTCCTTCGAACAAGCAAGCTGATTCTAAAATACAAACGAAAAATTAAACAGCAAAGAATGACCAAGAAAATCCTAAAAAGTAAGAATAACACAGCATTTAGTCTCAGCAGATAGGAAAACTCATCATAATTATCAACTCACATTAGTGAACACCATGGGGCACTGGCTGGTTTGTCAACAGTGATAACGGGAGAGAAGAAAATGCAGAAGTACCTCCTTTCCCGGGTTGCCCAAGAAAATAGTGGATAATGTAAGTTGCATTTCAAATCAGTTGGGAAAACAAGGGTTATTCAATAAATGGTTTGGAACTAATGGGACTTTTCCATGGGGGGAAAAAATTGTACACAGAGGAATCTCTTCCTCATTCCTGATACAAAAATGCATTCCTAGGGGGTCAACTATTTTAAAGTACAAAAAAAAAAAAAAAACAAAAACCCAAAACCCTACATATAAAAAAGTTAGAAGGAAATATGTAGTTTTTTAAAAAATAATGTCAATAGGGTCAATGCTTTTCTAAGAATGACATATAGCCCAGAAATCATTAACTAATTTCTCTACATAAAAATAATAAATACAAATGGGGGAAACATCACTTCTGAGTTACAAGGTTAAGGAGAAAGTGAAAAAGCCTATTTGCTACCTACTTCACAGTCAAATGGCACTATCTTTCATATGTAAAGAGTTCCTACAGATCAACAAGAAAAGAACCAAGAACACATATAAAAATGGGCAAAGGGCATATTCGAGTGGCTTCCCCCTGAAATGGGATGCAAACGGATCTTCCACACACAGATTCTCAATCTCACTTGGGTTAGGAGAAATTCAATGTAAAACAGTTAAGATTTGATACCGTATTTCCACTAAGAGATTGGCAATGACCAGAAAGTTTGCAGGACTGCGAGGAAACAGATATGAGACATCAGTGCGGGTACCGCAAATTTGCGCAACCTCTGTGGGGAGCGAACAGCAGTGTCCATAAGTAATTAAACACAAACACATCCTTTTGCCCCACAAAGCCAACTTCAGACATTTATGCAACACACACACTTACACAGGTCCGCAAGAATATAGTTCCAAAGATATTCATTGCAGCATTTTCTTGACAGCACAAACTTGACCAAAGCTTCAGCTGGTTGGCTAAATACAGTAAGACCCAGATTTATAACACATCCTGTACTGTGTTATGGTCTCTCATTAGCCCTTAAATAAATTGTTTACCTTGACTTCCAAACCCGTCATACCATAATTTCTTTATATATATATATATATGCAAGCTCCAAAATGATTAAACAAGGCAATTTTTTTGGTGAAGGTATTTAATGAACCAACAAGCCACCTGATTTAAACTCAATTTTTCCAAAAGATTATTTATTTTATGTCTCTGGGAAACGAAACTGTCTACGAAGATGTCCATTCAGTCTCCGTAAAAAAAAGAATAAGCCTAGTGGACGTATTTCTTAAATGTACAGATTTATTTATGAATGAGTCATAATTTCATATACGTTTACAAAAAATACCCATTCTTTCGCTATTCTCTTCTTTCATGAGACATTTATGCTGATAATACGATTGCAAGGCTTACAAACACGTCAATGTTATTCACAGAGTTACAAAAAGGTTGATGCATTTTTTTCTCCTTATTATAAAGCAAGTCGGTGTGCAGAATCTGACCTCAAAGGCAATCCTTGATGCTTCGTTGGGGAGGAATGTGGCTGTTGTCCAAGAACGGTACCTCTTTTTAACCCAAATGTTCCGAGCTAGTTAACAACAGGACCCAGTCGTACTGGAGAAGGCAGACCTCAGCCCATGAGAATTGACTGACCTCATCATTTGATGGATGAGTGACACATCTGTTACACCCTCTAGAATCCAGGATGTCGTGTCCTCCACTGTATGCACCTGGGCCCCAGAGGGAGGCCAATAGGTGTTGGTTGCCCGAAACAATGAATGCAAATGATAAATAACCAGGGGTCTCGATCCTTTCTTCAGCCTGTTTCACACGCTCAAACACAGAAAAACAACAAATACCGAAAGAGCCCGACAATGGTCCTCATTGATATCTTGAGACTCAAGCTCTGGGAGCTTTTAGACAAGGAGAGAAGCAAGGACCCGTGAACGGATGTGGGTGTGGGGAGGGCTGGAGGCCTCGACAGAAGGGGGACACCGCCGATGCCCACCTGCCAAACTACGGGCGGGGCTGATGAGCTTCAAAGAGCAAAAGACCCAGAATGGACGGCTGACGTCTCCATCCCAGCCCTTTCCCCACATCCGGAGATCCGTGCTGGCAGCCCACACAGGTGGGTAAATAACAGCCCACCTTTGAAGTGGGAGAGACTTGCGTGGAACCTGACTTTGCCCGCAAGCAGCAGCTCCTAACACCGCTACGAGTGACAAGATTAAGTATTCTCATTCTGCGGGTAACTATCCTAAGAGCTTTTGTTAGCGCCGCTGCAAGGCAGACTGAAGACATCCTAATTTTTCGGCGGAGGGAACTTTATGGATGAGGTCCACGCCGTCTACAATATCAGGGCTTCTCGACTTTCTGAGGTCAACACAAAAATGCAAGCAAAGCCCTTTCCAAGCTTCTCTATAAAAGCACGCATTTTTGGAAGCACTGGAGCGTGTGCATCGCCTGAGATGGGGAAAGGCTTCTAAACAGGGAGGAGTCGTCGCTCATGGCAAGGAGGAAGACTGCCTTCAGTTCCTTCCAAGCTGTCGGAAAGGATCTAAGGAGATTCTCTGCCGAAGAGCAGTTTTACCCTGCGGTTAAACTGAGCTCTCACATCAAAGCAGTTATACATTTTGGAAAGATGATAAAAAAAAAAAAAAAACAGTTCACAAATTCATGGCATTCACTCACGTGGAAGAACGAAAGGGGAGTATCTGATAAGGAGGAGCATCTTCTGAGGGGGAGTATCTGGTGTGTGGGGAGGCGGAGTATCTGATGCAGGGGAGAATCTGATACAGAGGAGTATCTGCTGAGGAGGAGTATCTGATACAGAGGAGTAGCTGATGAGGAGGAGTATCTGATACAGAGGAGTATCTGCTGAGGAGGAGTATCTGATACAGAGGAGTAGCTGATGAGGAGGAGTATCTGATACAGAGGAGTATCTGCTGAGGGGGAGCATCTGATGCAGGGGAGAATCTGATACAGAGGAGTATCTGCTGAGGAGGAGTATCTGATGTAGGGAGTATCTGATACAGAGAAGTAGCTGATGAGGAGGAGTATCTGATGTAGGGAGTATCTGATACAGAGAAGTAGCTGATGAGGAGGAGTATCTGATACAGAGGAGTATCTGCTGAGGGGGAGTATCTGATGCAGGGAGTATCTGATACAGAGGAGTAGCTGATGAGGAGGAGTATCTGATACAGAGGAGTATCTGCTGAGGGGGAGTATCTGATGTAGGGAGTATCTGATACAGAGAAGTAGCTGATGAGGAGGAGTATCTGATACAGAGGAGTATCTGCTGAGGGGGAGTATCTGATGCAGGGAGTATCTGATACAGAGGAGTAGCTGATGAGGAGGAGTATCTGATACAGAGGAGTATCTGCTGAGGGGGAGTATCTGATGCAGGGAGTATCTGATACAGAGAAGTAGCTGATGAGGAGGAGTATCTGATACAGAGGAGTATCTGCTGAGGGGGAGTATCTGATGCAGGGAGTATCTGATACAGAGAAGTAGCTGATGAGGAGGAGTATCTGATACAGAGGAGTATCTGCTGAGGGGGAGCATCTGATGCAGGTGGTATCTGATACAGAGGAGTATCTGCTGAGGAGGAGTATCTGCTGAGGGGGAGTATCTGATGCAGGGGAGTATCTGATGTAGGGGAGTATCTGATGCAGAGAGCATCCGATATGAAGGAGTATCTGATGCAGGGGAGTATCTGATGCAGGGGAGCATCTGATTCTGGGGAATATCTCAACACTGAGAAATACTTGTCGCCGATACGACAAGGCAAGCTAAAGGAAAAGGGCAGACAAAGAAAACCCTGGAAATAAAGAGCTGGCACTCAGGTGGATCATTCGTCCTACAGCCCAGAAAGGGGAACATGGGATCCATCCCACTAGTCTTCACAGCCTTCTTTAAAAGTCACCCCAGAGCGAAACATTTAAGTAAAAAGTACTCGGTTTCTAATTTCTTTTTATTCGTCTGGTGTGGAAAAAAAAAAAAAAAAAAAAAAGTCCTAACCAATGAAAGAAATTTGGAGGAAACTAACAGAAGGCTTACCTCACTCTATAAAACGGTCAATGTTAGGGAGGTCTCAGGCGGGTTCAAAGCACTTTGCAAACGGCCCAGAGTTTCCCCTCAGGGGAACTTCAGTGGGGTCGATATTCGAATGACTTTGTGGTGGCCGGCTTTGCACATGACACCGGAAACCCCTAAGGGCCATGGAGAAGGCAAATGCAGGTCCCCTCTGGATGCAAAACTCATTGTCAGTCCACATCATCTACCCGGCAGGGAGACGGGTGCACACATGTCAAAATTAAAACAGAGCATCCGACTGGAGCGCAGGTGTGAATGGGACAGGCCGGCTCCCGGGGGCGGCTCTGTCCTCCCCTCCCGAGGGCCGTCTTCCGACAGGGGCAGCAGGCAAGGCTGGGAACGCCGCTGCGGATGTCAGAGCTGCTCTTCCCGCCCAGCTTCTATTTCTCCAGAAGAGTCCGCTGAACTGCCCAGGACAAGGAGACAAGAAGATATTTTTACCAGGGTTTTTTTTTTCCTGCTATTTCCTGAAGTCATCCTAAATCGCAGAACGCCCGTCTTTAACCCTGAAATGTTTTCATAATTTAAACAATTTCCTCTCTACCCGATTCTGCACCTGCTTGGGAGGATTTTTGTACCAGTGACCACAGAAGGTGACAAAAAATTATATCTCGGAAGGTGCACTTTTAATCTTTGCTGCACCCCAGCCAGCTGCTGACTCTCTGGCCACGCATTAACGGGGGTGGGGGGCGGTGCCCGCTTGGAAAATTATCCTAATTGATAGTTAAAGAGAGTCTCCAGCATCGCTAGGTCTCAACTGAAGCTTCAAGCTCCAGTTTGTACATCAGTCTCCCAGAAGGAATCCCCTTGAAAGCAAGGAGACACCAAGAAACACATCCGATGCCATAAACCCGATCTGAGAACGGGGTTGGGGTTGGGGGGGGGCAGGATGGCGGGGCCGGAGTGCGGTTGGAGGAAGCAGAACAGACAGACCGACGGGCGGGTGATGCTCAGCATCCCCTCTTACCGGCTGGCTCGGCGTTGGTGCTGTGATGGTTTTCCATGTTGACGTCCCCTTGCTCGGCTGGAAGCAAGCACAAGAGGGTGAATACAAAGATAACACACCCTGGTCGTCATTCGTGGGCCGAACCGGCCCCGTGCCCTCCTCCCCAACCCTCCCCTCCGAAAGCCAAGTGAGTGAGCAGGAGCAAGACACCGCCACCCAGGAAATCAGAGCTCCAGGGGGGGCCTCGTGGGGTCCCCATTGCTCGCTCCTGGGTTGTCTTTCCTTTAAGTTCCAAATTGCTACTGCAAAATTTTTTAAAACACGCATCGACGCCGACACGGCCATTCCCACACACGTTCTCCAAGGCATCCGGCATTGAGGAGACAGAATTCCAAACTCACGAGAGATGCACAGACGAGGTGCACAGACGAGATGCATTTATCTCCTTCCTGCTACGGGACAGGTAAACGGTGCACTTTCAACACGAGAGGGACCTGGGTGAGCTCACCAGATCCGTGACTTTTTTCCCCCCGGTCACAAAGCTTGCATCTGTATCGAACCGCGGTTAGAACGCCTTGGCGAGCAAACTCGCGGCACGGCTTTGAATCCGGGCCACAGGAAAACGGCTGGCAATCCGGGTGAGGTTGATTCCCTCATCCGTAACCCCCGCCCCCAACCACGAAGCGAGACCCCCTTTAGACACCAACATTCTAAGATTAAAAAAAGAAAGAGGAGAGCGTCGGAAGAGTTCCGTAAAAGCATCGCACGGCGGCGACCGTGCACGTCCCGTCTTACCCTGGCGGGGCAGGCGGTGGGTCATCGCGACGGGCACATTTCAGGGCAAACTGTCATGGCAAAAAGTCCTAAATTTGCTTTCATTTCACAGGGCAACTAATTTCCCTACCAAAAAAAAAAAAAAGAGCAAATGGAAACAGCAAAGGTGGTCGTTCTAACAGGGTTGAGAAATGCTCCATCAAACCTGGCTGTCCAGGGGGTAAAAAAAAAAAAAAAAAAAAAACTCATTGAAATCAACAAAGCATTGCAAGGCCAAAATCCACTGGTGGCAAAATTTATTTCCAATGAGTGGGAGGCATCTTTTGTTGTAAACAGTGAATAGACATTTGGAGGGGGGGGGCCGTGTTCGTACTCCATATTTTGGCATTGGCGTCACAAATCCCCGGCATCCGGGGAGAATATTCTGCAGGGACAGGTTTGGGGCTGTGCCTTCCAGGGAGCGAGCATCCTGGCACGGGAGAGGTCTCCACCCTCTGGGAGCAGGAATTAGATTCAGAATACGCTTGGGGAAGGGAGCAATAATGTGGCACCGTCATTGGCTGTATTAAAATGCAGCTCTGTCTCCAGGACGGTTTTCCAAGAACCCCCAAGGCTCTGGCTGGTGGGGACCACTCTTAGCTGGAGCTGATGCAGCCCCGGCAAGGCCAGCGTTGCAAAGGGAGGGAGCAGATAGGAGCCTTGTGGTTGAGGATGCTCAGCCGGACCCCCGCCCCCCGACCTCCCAGAGGAGACCTGTGCCAGCCCCGGGGACCCAAGCAGCCACCCCCAACGCCGTGCATCCCAAAGACGAGAACAGGTTCCCAGAGATCCACCATCCATGCCGCCAGCTTCAGCCTTCAAAACTTAGAAGGTCCAACACGCCGCATCTCACGATAAGATAAAGCAATTCACGTGTTTTTCTTTTAGGCTCAGCGTCATTCGTAGCTGTGAGAGCAATGCCAGCAATGGTGGCTCAGGCCGGTCTCTGTGCTGGGGAAATACTTGTGCATATGCGTAAAACACACTTGGGGCCACGGCAGGCCCCCATCTTTACGTCATCCTGAGGGTGACGGTTCCCTGCTCGCAGGGATGCGCAAGGATGCAAGGATTCTCAGCCGTTCACAAGATCTGGCCGCCCACCACTTCTCCCGATTGACCTTAAAAATGTGAAGATGGTGAGATTTGAGGGTTATTCCTAAATATGTGGGGTTTTTTCCACCCCTGAGACTGGGAAGTTCCCATATTTGGAAAAACTGACCAGAGAGAGAGAGAGAGAGAGTTAGGAACTGCTTTCATGGGAAGTGCAGTGATAAATGCAACCTAAAAATGCAGGGGCTGTGAAATCGGAGGGTTAAAAATTGCATCGGTGGCGTGAAGAGATGGAACCTTATAAGCGGAGCTGGCTTCACCCCAGGACACTGCAGGGAGGGTGGTGGCCACCCGGTGCCCTCCTGCCTGAGTTACTGGCAAGGATGGACTCGACGGGGACAAACCCGATTAATACATGGAAGCCGCCCACTCCATTTCTTCCTGTCGGATTTAATTAAAAAGAAATCTGCATCTCTCGTCATTTTCTGAAGCAACCCGCGCCTTCCTACGACATAACAAGCTGCCATGCGTCGAGAAGGGAGAAAACGCAACAGAAGTCAAGGTACGGAATCCGCTCTGGGAGAAGCACAAATCCGTGGCAATCGAGCACAAGAAAAGGACAGACGCCAAGGTTCGCTTTAGACGGGAAGATCTCGCAGCCCGCACAGGGTTTTCTGCTCGTGCCTATATCTTCTACGCGTCTGAAACGGAAGATGGAAAAAGAGAAAAGAAAGTAAACTTCCGAGAGGTTTGCTCCAGGGATGAGCCAAGGCCCCAGGCAGCAGCCACGAGCTGTTAGAAAGACATCCTCGGGGCTCAGAAGGAAAGCGACAGGCGTTTAAAGAGCGAAATGCAGCGGGAAGCTGGAATCTGACGTGGACCCCAAAATTAAGGAGGGGACAGAGGGAGGGGATAAGGTAGGACACACCAGTAGCTCATTTCACCAAAACCCCAAGACACAGCCATCAGCCAACGATGCTCCAAACAGGGGGGGCGGACGTGCATGAGCAACAGGAATCAGCCGCCACGCGCACGGCAAGACGCCTTGTCCACATCCAACGACAAAAGCCAGATGCGCTCTGGCAAAGCAGGCCAGGCTCCGTGTCACCCGTCACCGGAACCAGTTACTCAAAGCCAGCACGCTGAAACGCAAAGACGCCCATGGACCACGACGCCGTGTCCGAGACGGCATTAATGAGCCAGCACGCCTGCTGGAGACTAACGTTGCCGCCCATTCAACAGACACTACGCGTTTCAATACCCTGACCAGGTCCTGGAAAATCAGGCTCCCCAAAAACGTCCACTATTGCAGAATAATGGTTTCCCCAAAGTATGGTTTCTTTAAGGATGGAGCAGGCTGTGGCCACGCCCTTCTTAGGAAATGTCCAAGCTCACAATTTCAGATGGGCTCGCACATCCTAAACGTGACCATCACAGGAGGAAAACCCATAAAACAGTCCTGCACACACCCCAAAGGTTCTAGGATCTTTATGCTCCCCGTTCCTGGATTCCACATTTCAATTCTACCTGTGTTCATAAAAACGCGTCACCGAGACAAACACTGAATGCATTTTATAATACGGGTCTTTAAAAGCGGAATGTCTGTCCATGGAGTCAGGAAAGTACTCTTCTGCGTTAAGAGTCTTGGTCTTCTAGGACAATAGCACCTAATTTTCTTTGTGTTAACGCTGTGCATTTTACCGGCTGGAGACCGAAGTGCCTAATTGTTGAAGTCACCAGTACCGGCTTCCTTCCCTGGTGAGGGTTTGCCCTTTGCCTTCTGCGTCTACATAAGCTCGAGATCATGACCCCCATAAAAACCAGGAGGAAAACTCAAGACTTCAAGTTGCACCTCAAGCAAATTCAGCCCAAGAAGAAGACAAGATGGTAGACAAGATTCTAGGGAAATGAATTTAGCTCCTCAGTAGCATAAGTTGAATCCTGGACCGTCTTGAACCAATTCTTCAGAAAGGATGCTTTTATTTTGGAAAATGGTCGGTTCAACTATTTCTCCCTGAGCAGCTTTCCATTTTCATGCCCGCTTCTACTCCTGCAATGGACAGAGGGCTTCAACCAAAGACCGAGACTCAAGGATGGGGTTGGGTGGAATGGACAGCACTTGGTTTTCCCAACTCTCGAATCCCATTTCCAAATATTGGGCGACGTCAAGTCTACTAGGATTCTTGGGTGCTTCCTGAATGCCTTGCTTGGCATATGAATGTGGACTAGCACCACAATATCCCAAAGGTCCTACACCCCATACACAAGGTAATAGAAACATTTTTGCAATTCCAGAATCCAACTGGGGTTCAGCTACAGATGTTTAGAAAACTTGCCACGCATCCTTCCCTAGTTCAACACGCCTTTCTCCTGGCTGAGCATCACGCTCTGAGTTGAGCATCTTCAGAGAGGGGAAAAAAGGTAATTGAAAAGGAGACACGAATTCATTTTAACCTATTCATTTAACCTCTCTGCTATTTCTAGGAAAAGCAAGAGGAGATAGGTGTTTGGTGCCTGGTTACATGTGGGAAATGAGATGCCACTGGGCACCCTTATCCTCTATGACAAGAGGAGGGAGCTTACTTTAGGTCTCTGAATCCAAAGGCTGTAAATAGTGTTTGTGGACCTCGAAGTTTGGAATGATGGAAGAGGAAGGGTAACCCCCATCCCTGTGGTCTATCGCCTCCATCAGCATCCGGTCAAACCTTTTGGGAATTTCCCCAGAGGCCTCAGGAAGTGGTCCTTTAGGCGGATGAGGTCAATGGCTAACTATGAATAAGGACTTAAGATCATCTTCAGGATGAGAAGTTCAGACACCAGAAGGCTCCTCAAAGAACGAGGGGTATCCACAGTCCATGAGACGCCCTCTCCCCCACAAACTACATCGCAGCCCACCCTTTGTTAGTCCTGCAGGAACGAAGACAAGATGGAGACAGAACCTTCCAAAGATGCATGCACATCAGCCGCGTTCAAAATAAGTAGAAGTCACTGACATCAGGGCAGATCCTAAGTAATTTAGGGACTTTTGCAAACAATGTCTCAAAACGCCCAAGGAGGGAGTTCCAATCACTGGTAAGAGTGACCTTCTCCATATTCCATATTCCTCTATAAGTCGTATATCCCATCCAAGAACCTTCCTTAGTAAAAAGGGAATCTGCTGCCCTGTGTTTCGATTTTAATTCACTTGGGTGGAAAAAACAATATGGCGGCCCCCTGGCCATGGCTCTTCTCCCAATGATGAGGATGATGGTGCCTCTAGACAAAGATGAAGAAATCCTAAGAGCGAACGTTTCTTCAACACTCACTCTCTGCCAGGCAACCTGTCAAGACTTTCACACACGACCTTATTGACCCACACAAAAACTCTACGGCGTATGGACTATCATCTCCCCCTTTATGGATGTAAAATCTAAAGACTGTGACCATGAGTAACCTGCACACAGTTTACAGCGCTGAACACAGGACGGCGCCGGGATCGAAGCCAGCCAACCTGATCCCAGCATTCCAGCGATTTCACAAACTATCAGCCACCTTCCACGTGTTTCATGCCAACCTGAGTTCTGCTTGGGTTTAGTTTTTTTTTTTTTTTTTTTTTTTAAGAAAGCACAGTTTTCAATTAGTGAGGCACAAGGAGAAGGAAGCAGGGGAGAAGCCTTACCATTCTCTTTGAAACACAACTTCTTTTTCTGGTAGGCAATAAAGCTAGAGATGGCTCCGGCCACAGCGACCACGACGGCCCCCACGATGCCGGGGACCACCCCGGGGGAGTCGGCTGTGGGGAGAAGCACAAGGCAGTGTGACGGGGAGGGAAGACCACTCAAGGAGAGAAGACCACAGGGCAGGGTCTCCAGCTTGCAGACAGCAGACGGTGGCACTTCCCGGCTTCTGCGATCACGCGAGCCAATTCCTTATAATCTCTCTCTTTCTTTTTATCTACATGCATCCCGTTGGTTCTGTTTCTCTGGAGAATCCTGACTCACACACACAGCATCCCCTCTCAATCCCATTGAGCAATTTCCCTCCAGCTGAGCAGGCAGCAAGAGGGGAAGAGAGGGACCCCGGGTCTCAGACGCTCTGGTCTGGCTGACCAGAGCCCTGGGGCCATCTATGTCCGTTTTTCCGATGGAGGCAGAGACTCAAGTGGAAGCAGCTTGCTCGAGAATATGGAGTAAAAAGGACAGAGTAGGATCCCAACCAAGGAGTGCCTGGTGCTGGGACGTATGCCACCACTTCCGCTGAGGTTCCCTGCAGACGTGTGGTAGAGACAGCGGGGTGACCGCCATGCACAAAGCTTCCCAATGGGTATTTGAGGTCCAGCTCTGAGGTCCACAGAATAGCATCCCTCCGCCCACATTTATAGACTGAGCACCCAGGATCTGCTAAGCAGCGTTCCTGGTCGTGGGTTACCGGGAACAAAGACAGACAGCATCCTAGTGGGTTGAGGGCACAGGACGTGCCTCGGGTAGGTGACAGCAGGAGGTGGTCCCTCTGATTCGGTAGCTCAGGGACGACCTTTCGCATAAGGTGATGCCGAAAGGGGGGCCGGAATGAGGAGAGGGAGCGAGCCTCAGGAAGATGTGTAGGAAAGGCTACAGGTCACGGGCAGGACACCCAACATCGGGCATTAAAATCGGATCAGCCCATAGGATAGTAGTTTCGAGCTAAACTGGAACATGGTGGCATTTCCTCTGAGGACACGTGGACAATGCCCAAGGGTCCGGGAAAGAATTCCAGGTGATCCATGCTACGCGGACATTGACGTCCACGAAACAAAACCCCACTCTTTTAAATTGACCACATGCTTATGAGCGTCTACCCCGTGGAGACGTAAGAAACCCTTCTCCCTCCCTCGATGTGCTGTGGGCAATCCATGTGCAATGCTTGCACAGTCTTCGTACGGAACAAGGTGATCTGCCACATGACTAAGCTTTTGGGGACAATCACTAAAACCACGGAGCCACTCAGAAAACACGTCCTCTTGCCTTTATTCGGGGACCAATGTCCGTTAGTGGAAAACGAAGAGAACTTCCCAATTCTAGCTGCCATATTTGAACCCTAAGCGTTTCCCCAGATAGAAAAGTCTTAGCTTCCCCAAGAGGAAGAAAAACAAATACTTTGCTGGGTGTCAGCAAAAACATCGCTTCTAACACCGACTGCCGGTGGTTGCTTTTGCCCTGCTGGACTTCAACGTACGCAAATCAGGGTCACATCGTAGAAAAGACGCTTCAGGCTTGGCCAACCCTCCTGATAAAGCCACGTATCCAACAGAAGCTAGAAATGAGGAGTCCAAGAAGGATGGCCCGAAATAAAAGTGCTAGGCGTAAATCTTCTTGGGGCATTTCCTCCTGAGTGGCCTTCTTGTTCCAGGCAAGGATGACGAGCAAATCATCACCTCTGCAAGGAGAGCTTAAAATCCAAGATGGTGACCTTCAAAACGGCAAATCCATAAAATCAAGGGACGCTGCTCGCGTTTCTCTTTCCAAGATGATTCATCACACGTTCTAAGAATTTTTTTCTCCAAGAACTTTAAGAACGTTTCGAGACTATTCATCACACATTGAAGACTCCGCGTCTTAACATTGACCAAAACGGCAGAGAGATGTTAAAAATCTTTGCCCGAATAAATAGCTCATCTGCCAAAGAAAATGCTTAAAACGAGCGATTCGGCCAGAAGCAACGCGGAAGCGTGACCCGCAAATTTTTTTTAGGGACACGAGATACCAAAAGACGAAGCTACCGTCCTTCCTTCCTTTTTTCTTTCTCTCTTGTTTTTTAGTTTTTAAAGGAATTCTTTGAATGCTTATTTTTCTTATCCCTTATAAGGGAACGGTTTGTGAAAAAGGAGAAGTGAGATAAACCATCTGTTCTTCCATGTCAAGAATACAACCAATCTTAGCAGCCAGGGGGATTTACAGTCACGGCTCCAACCTCCTCATTTTCTTTGCTCAAGGACAAGAGGGAACCCAGGATCCGGCATAATGGGCTTCTGTGCCCAAGATCTGCTAGAGGAACAGATCTCACCACGTGTGGGGATGAGGTTGACCGGGGGGCCTGGGGACCAGACTATCAGGCTCGCATGCCAGCATCTGTGGGTCACCAGGCGGGGCACTTTTTAGGGAGGGAGGCTGAACTGAAAATGCGGGTCATGTCAGCACCCACTTGCTGGACATATGGGGAAGACCTCAACCGGCTACGTCAGCCACGCTCTTGAACACACGTGGCACGGAGAACCACGCCTCGTGCCAGGATCTGTAGGAAGACGGTGCAGATGCCAAGCGGCAGGTCAACCACGGCATCCCCCTTTTCTCGACAGCGTGTACAAGAAGCCCCAAAGGTCATAGACCCGGTGTCCGTACCTTGCTCCCCGCTGCCGTGACCCTGGCCTCCATGGCCACCGCCACCTCCACCACCTGCTGCAAGAGAGGAACAAAAGCTTGTTGACAAATTGCATCAGGAAGATTTTTGGGAAAGGAAGGCTCATACCAAGGACGAGCTCCTGTGACCCTGAGTTGGGAAGGTATCTTAACAGAAACGACCACGGGACGGACTGATGAGGCCACTGAATACCACGGAGCCCTTTTCCTCCGTTGAGTGGGGACACCCCGCTCTGCTGAAGGCATTGTCCATCTCGCTCCCATTTGTCTGAAAACCAGGCTCAGACCGCTCCTCCCACGGCCGGTTCCAGAAGACCCAGCGAGTCCTGGATGCCTCAGGGATTCTGTCCCATGAGCTCGGGGAGCATCCCAGCCAGGGCCCTGGAGCCCACCAGAGACCCCGCCCATGACTGTGGGTGACCCAAGGTACATTCCTGTTGGCTCCCGGGACATACAAATATATATTAAGATAAACTATAAACACAATAAATAAACATGAGCATATTGTAATTATTATAAACATCTACGATTATCGTTATGATCCGCTAGAGGAGAGGTCTGAGAATCACCCTCCATCCCCATGGGAAAGGAGGGGAGTTCCACCAACTGTGAACACAGCTCCCAGGGGCCAGTCTCACGGTCCACACCCCAGATGCCTCTGCAGAAGGCAGAGCTCGCAAGAGATTCTCAGGCAGCCGGCGCTGACTTTGCTGACGGCCGAGACTTTGGACCGTGCTGTGATTCTGGAGAGGATGACGGTCATGGGGGACGGAGGGAGGAAAGAGACAGGGGAAGGGTTCGATTTACCTCCACCTGAATCCCCATCAACGAGGTCGGAATCTGAAAATCCACCTAGAAGGAAAAATACGGCGTCAGCTGTCGTGTTGGAATTGTTGGCGGTTGAGGGCAGGGAGGGTCTTGACGTCTGGGAGTAAAGGAAAACACCACGAGAATCAAAAGTGGATCTGGGGAGACCCGCAAAGCTACTACCTTACGGAAGAAATCTTTCCAATATGCAATTACGATGAATGCCCACTCCATTTTAAAACTCCTAAAATCGGTCTTACCAAAAACGCTGCTACTAAACCTTGAAAAGATGACCTCAAATGAAACGGAAAAGTGCCTGTCCATCTTTGGCACGAATAGCCATAAAACAGTCCTAAAGGGATCTACCTGGTTCAGACTCACCGCAAGGATGGCCCTAATTTTTCACCCTCCTCATTGAGGGGGTGCAATGTTCTGCCCACCCCATGACCCTGGACTCAGCCAGGTGACTTACTCTGGGCAACCGGATGTGAGCAAAATGCAGACAAAGAGATACTTAAACAATAGCCTCTATGGGGCTGGGGCTTCCGCCCCTTGAGAATGAACCCACGGGAGGCGGGTGTAACGATGCGAGACACACAGGAGGAAGACCCCTGTCAGCCCAGCTGAGGCCACCCCGGAGAAGTCCAGCCCGGAAGACCCACCAGCCGACCACAGATACACACGAGGACCAAGCCCGAATCAGGCAAGTCCAACCCAGACTCGTCAGACGCACCAATTTTTGAAGTTCTAAACCACTGGGCTTGAGGATGGTTTGCCAGACGCCAATAGCCAGCGGATACGCACCCAATTTCACCCATCAGCTTAAGAGAACCTAGCATGACTAAGTAGAATTTATTCCGTGAATGCAAAGGCGCATTTTCTCTAAAGACATCCTTCAATACCACGTGCCATAGTCATGGGTTAAAATTTTGAAAAAATGACCACCCGTGTGGATGACCACATGCCCTGATTTATTCCTGTTTAGGAAAAGAAAGGGAATTGCAATAGAAAGATAGTTCCTGAAATAAATATCAAATTTTTTTTTTTTTAAAAAAAAGGGCAATTTTCTTTTCTGTAAAGGTAAATCTCTTTGGGTTTTTGCTTCAAAGTCAGGAATGACAAAAGTCTCCTCTCTTCTTTCATATTTAATGCTGTCCTGGGTTTTCCAGCCAAGGCAGCATGATACAAATACAAGGAAATTGTAAAGAGAAGATATAAACATGAAAAGGGAAAAGATGAAAAAAATCGTTTGCAAATAACACGACAGTCTTCTTAGAAAAGATAAGAAATGAAGGGAAAACTATTAAAAGTTACCAAGGGATCATCCTTAAGTAGTTACTTAGGAAAAATGTACAAAATCTGCTCCATATTACAGAAATAATGAGACAAAATGGACATAAAAATGCATTCATAGAAACAAATAAAAACAGGGAGGAAATTTACAATACATTTAAATATCCGAAGGAGAAAGAGTCACATAGAATTGAATCCCAAGGAAAAAGCTCAATTTTGCCAATATGTCAGCACGCCATGAATCAGTTTACAGCGGTGAACAATTCAAAGGAAAATAAAAAGAAGGTTTTCTTTTTTCCAAGAGGGGAGAGGGACAATGACAAAATGATTCCAAAGTCGAAACGAAAAAATAAAACAGCCACAAGCCAGCAGTGGAGCCACACAAGCATAAAAGACGCCACAAAGATTTCGAGTCTTGCTTGTCAAAAAACAACGTTAGAAACATTCAAAGGCAAAAAAAAAAAAATAAGCGGGAAAATATTTTCATAATAAACGTTTGAAAATAATATCCATAAAGAAACGAGGCAGGCTTATAAACATAAAAGGAAATGCTGGATATCTTAAAAGTATAAGAACAGACATCCCAAGCCACCCAAACAGCCCAGAAAAACTATAAGTGGTCACTGGACGCCCTGAGTTTTCTTTTAAATTTCAGAAATAAACACGCGAAACCAGGACAAGAGTGGCTGAACGTTTTCCACGATCTACAGTGACACATCGAAGGACGAAGGGGACACGTTCTGAGAAATGTGTCTCTAGGCAATGTCATCGTTGTGCGAACATCATAGCGTGAATCTACACAACCCGAGCTGGTCTAGCCTCCTACGCACCTAG
Source organism: Equus asinus (assembly GCF_041296235.1). Classification (NCBI taxonomy): domain Eukaryota; kingdom Metazoa; phylum Chordata; class Mammalia; order Perissodactyla; family Equidae; genus Equus; species Equus asinus. Next base: position 926,422 of record NC_091820.1, on the reverse strand, counting down.
GCTGTATGGGATTAATCTTATGGGACCACCAGCGTCTATGCGGTCCGTCACGGACCGAAATGTCGTGATGCTGTGCACCGCTGTATCGGACAAGGGTTTGCCGGTGGTGATAACCAGCATGGGTGATGCTGTGAAGACGTGGACATTTGCACACACAGCTGGACAGACGCGGGTCAACTGGTACGATTCTGCCAACAATTGTGTAAAAACGTCAAAAACTGAAGGGGGTTCACCCACACTCCCCGAAACAATTTGACTTCTAGAAATCTCTTTTGGGGAATAATAATAATAAAAAAAAGCACGCATGTGCAGATGGCTTAAATTTGCTTTGGAATTCATCGTTCTAAAATATCAGAAGAATCATAACCTTTTCAAAATGAGAGATTGGTTACGATAGCATTTAATTGCCATCGAAAGTTCGATGATAAAACTATTAAGTGATACGAGGAAATGTTGATGGAATATTAACAAGCAAAAAATAATGTCATGACTATATGAACAAAAGATAGACACTTTTACTTAAAATTTATTTAATTGAAATCGACAGATATACTACTGGACAGAATAACATCAAAATGTGGACAGTGGTAGAACACGGAGTATTTATATTTTTCTGTGTTAAAAATTAAACCAAAGAAACCCACTCCAAATGTGAAGTTCCAACAACCATTCAATTCACTAAACTGGTGTTGGCCAAATTACTCTACCACGACGTGTCGGAAAAAGGCAAAAAGCTTTAAAAAACAGTAGCTTCTCTACAGAGAATGCACAACGTGGATCCTTCTCTCCACATTGATTCCATATATTTGAACTCTTGCATTTCCTTTTTTCAAGGTTCCATAAAATCTTGGAAGTATAATCAAGTTAAAAATCAAAATCTACTCAAAAAACATCTTTTTGGAAACCGCCTTCCCCTGCTGGGAAATTGGCGCAACCTTGCACAGGGGGTCCACCGTGAGGAGCACCTGCCAATCTCCCCTCAGCGGAGGGGGAAACCGCTCTTCTCTGGAAAACACACCGAGGGCCTTCGGGGATCGGGGGGTCTTACCAGAAGATCCAGGCTGGTTGGGGTTTGGAGGAGGTCGTGGCTTGGGTGGGGCGGGTGGCGCAGGGTCATCTGCAAAAGACGAGAGTTGCAACGATGAGCTCTTCGCCGTCAAGAAAACAAAACACCCATTTGCACGCCGATGGTTTACCAAACAGAAATCGGAGTGCGTCCTTTCTCACGGTGGGCGTACCCACACACGCAGCCACCTGCCAGTTTCTTTCCATCGCCATCCAGCGGGAACACTTCACCTCACCTATTTCCGACACAGACTAAAAGCAGGCGTGCGGACCAGTGACAGAGTTTTCGGGGCCCAGGGCAAAATGGAAACGCAGGGCCCCTTGCTCAAACGGTATGAACAATTTCAATATGGCGGCCACAGAGCATTCAACCAAGGATGGGGCTCCTTCCGAGTGAGCGACCACACAGGTCCCGCGCCCACGAAGCCAGCGCTGGCGAGACCACTCATGACTGCTTCATGGATTTTTACGTTGATTACATTTTACCTAAAAATATATTTTTAGGGAGGAGGCTGGAGGGAAGAAGCAAGAATCCCAATTATCATGGTGGTCGCACCGTGTCATTCTTTTTATGTCTTCAGGCACAATGTAGAAATATTCTTGTTTCTGTCTTGTCCGGTTGCGGTCAATGGGAATCCTCATCAGATGTTGATATTTTGGGAAAATTGTTTATTAGTAGAAAACCTTTTTTTTTTAATTGATTTATCCTTGTGGTCCTACAACATCTCCGAGAGCCTGTGTTCAGTTGGTAGCTAATAACAGTTGACACCCCATAAGCCTGGTGCCCACTGCCGATGACAAGGACAAACTGTGTCAAGCACTCTGCTTGACCGTAACCATTCTGCCAGAGGACGTCCTTCTGTGGGGTCAAATACAAGGGATGCCCAAAGCACAGCCACCTATTTTCTCAAAACGAATGAGAAGCAGACGCCACCACTACAGAGTTTAAAGAATGGGAAAACCCACAGTCCTGTGTCCGTCAACCTGAACAGCGGAGTCACAGAGGCGACAAGAAAGGAGGTTCAGTGTTGGTTTCGGTCAAGAGAAGTAGAGCGTGGGTGCATAGTCCCAACTTTTTAGAGTTCAAAGGATGCAGGGAGAAAGAAGGTCTTTTAATTGGCAGTGGTTAACTGAACCCGTTAAACTCGATCCTGAGTTCAGTCTCCACAGGCTTAGAGTGTTAGCACATTCTACAGAGCCGAGCCCCACTCTGGCCCTTGGGACCGGCTCTCACTGAATTCCTCTCATTTCCTCCCTTCTTCCCTCTTCATCTCTTCCTTCCCCTCCTTTTATAGCCCCACCGACAATTTAATTAACATCTTGCCTTCCCTAACCCCACCCGGGGAAACCCCTTTTCTGGAAATTCTGGCTCATTCTCAGTTCCCGCTGTTTCTCGGCACTTTTATGACCGATAACGACGCCATAAGAATATGCTCCGTTGCTCTGTGCGTCTTGAGACCTTGAAATAAACGGAATCCCGCTTTCACCCACAAAGAGAGAGAGAGAAGTCTCTTTGAAATGATCCTAATTTCACAATAATCACCCAGCCGGCCACAGAGGAAATTAAAACGAGGTACTCACTGCTTCCTCCACCCCCAAGGGCATCTTCCAAATTGAAGTCATCGTCTAGAGGAAGGGAAACCGGTCGTTAATGCCGAAATTCTGGGTGAACCCCTTACTCCACACAGACCGAGCTGGAATTCCAGCCCCGCCGGCCCATCACCGCCTCCCGGGACCTCCCACCCCACCATCACCCCTTCCCACGTGGTCCCCAACATATGCAAGGCGGACGCGAAGAGGTCCGCGGCCAGATTTGCGATGGAGTGCACCTAAAAAGCGGTTCTACTGACTCAACCAAAGGAGGCGACGATTCCTGATGCTTCCAGAGGTTGCCGCCTTAGTTTTCAGAACTTTTCAAGTTCTAGATACGTCTGGGGGGGCACTTGGGTATCCGCCCAACGCAACGTACTGAGCTGTTCTGAAACCCGAGTGGGAGCACCGGCTCTGCCCCAAGGAGGGCGTGACGGTGCAGATTCCGCCGTTCAACAACGCCTTGTGCGGCATCCTCTGTGCGCCTGCACGGTGCCGAGACCGGGGTCTGGACCAGGCGGATGCTAAGTCCTTCACTCCTGAGATGACTTTCCACAGGGAAGCCCAATAATTAAATTCAGAACTAAATCGAACAGAACTATTCAAGTTAAAACAAACTCAGACAGGGATAAGAGCTGCATAACTCTGGGCATCAGTTTTACTCCCAGTGGCTAACCACCAATGGACGTGACCTTCGGGCAATTCCATTATACATCCTTGGTTCCTGACTTTTATCTGAAAAGATCAGTGACAAACAGCAACAACGTCCTAGACGCTGAGATCTGAGTTTGTGCGGGGCCGGGGGGGGGGGGTTCCATGGGGGTCTCGGAGCCTAAAATTGTTTCTCCTAAGCACCGAGTATCCAAAAACAGGAATGGACACTCAAAGAAGAGCATCCAGGGGTGTTTTGCAAATGGCCCAAAAGCATCTCCCAGAGGCGTCAGCGTCCATTCTCTTACGGTAACCGTTGCACTTGACAGTGTCAACGATGTCACCATGCAACTCAGATATTAACCAGACCACATCTGCAGCCCCACGTTCCTCATCTTTATAGCTGTAGACATCTCGTCCAGCCCTTAGGGAAACTGAGGCACACGAGAACGATTTCTCGGCATGCTAGGAACGTTCGCTTCTTACCAGCACCGGGTTTTTTGGGGGGTGGAGGAGTCGGTTTCTTGTCATCCTCTAAAGAGAAAAGACAGTTCAGTCAGTAAAACTTGCAGTCCAACAGCCAATTCTCAAGCATCTTCCATTTCCCTAAAAACAGCCGGGAGAATGCTGGAAGCCTCGCTTTTCCTGACGGCTCAGGTAGCGGCCGAGGACGAGAAGACTCTTGAGCCCCGTAGGGCCCACGTCAACAGGAACAAAGGCTGACGTCGGCCACGGTTGACCCTGAGACCAACGCCTCCCTCCCACGTCATGAGGCCGATGAGGCATTGCGCGAAGGAGGGGGCCAGCACAAAGACGACGTGGAGAGCCCCAAATCTGCCCGGGAGAAGGAGAGACGCGGGACCCCTGCTTGAAATACCATTCACCTTTATTATGTGGGACGCGCTCCTTGCTCCACGGAACCCTCACCCAGGGCCACCCCTCTGGGAACCGAAGCAGACCAAGTGGAGTTTGTAAGGACCAAGGATGCCCCCGACCACACGCATCTCTTCCCAGGGGCCGAGAAGGACTCCACCATTAAGAATAAGATTGTCCGCGTTGGTTCTTGGGGACTACTGTTTGTCCTCATCGTCCCAACTGAAGCCTTGTGCATTGGACCACAAGGAGTTTAAAAGATGTCCTGGGTTGAACACCGTGCCCCGCAAATTTAGGCAATATTTATGCCTTTGGAAATAGGGTCGTTGCAAATGGCGCTGGTTAAGATGAAGTCCTACTGGATTGGCATAGACCCTTAGAGGTCTGGTGCCCTTAAAAGAAGAAGGAAATCTGGATACGTGGAGACACAGACACAGAGGAGAAGCCACGTGAAGACGGCGGCAGAGACGGGAGGGAGGCGGCCCCCAGCCCAGGGACAGCGCCCCTCGCTCCCTGGTACCAAAGGGTGCCCACCGGGGACAGCCCCGTCCCCCAGGGCCTGGCAACTCTGCTCGGCATTGGTGACCACCACAGGGCGTGTGAATGATTTCCCGTTGAAATGTATTTACTACGTTCCAAGAAAATATTCATTGCACTCTCAAAAGCGGTTTTCCTAGCACTTACCAAGAAGGGCGTCTGACAAATCTAAATCTCCGTCTAAAAGAAAAAAAGAGTCCGGTTAGAAATGAGGAAAGTTAAAAGTAAACTCGAAAATTAAGAAAACAGTAAAAAAAAGAAAAAAAAAAAAAGCACAGTATTTTTGCCAGATTTTATAATGTTCGTGGTATGAAGCGGCTTTTAAAAGGCAGAATGCGTTGTGATTTCTCCTCTCATTCTAAATATTCAGTGTCACGCTTCAAAGTAAGAACGTTAGCTCGTGTTTGAAACAATCGATGGTCTTAGAGTTTAGCAGCCATCAAAGTCGTGGGAAAACATGATAATTCTGCACGCGCGTTTCTTCTTTCAAAGGAGATCCTTGGAAATAGGTGAGCGACAATTTCCAATACACGATGGAAAAAAACATGCAGAACAAATGCGTCCTTTTCATTAGCAACTTCTCTGGAATGACACAACCAAAGCACGCTTCTTGGAGAGGCCCCAGACAAACCCAGAAAACCGTGCAAATGTTTTTAATCTCTGCGTGTGGTGTGCATATGTGTATATGTGTGGCCTGTACGTGTGCATATGTGAATGCATGTGTGGCCGTGGTGTGTGCACATATGTGGAAGCGTGTCCCGTGGTTTGTGTGTGCATGCGTGTGGTTTGTATGTGTGCATCTTTACGGGCATGCGGCTTGTATGTGTGCATATGTGGCGGTGGGTGTGGCTGGTGTTTGCACACGTGCAGCTGTGGCATACGTGTGCATATGTATAGTGCGGTTTATATGCATAAATACGTGCCAATACGTATCCGTGTGATCTGTGTACATATGTGCAGGTGTGTTGCGTGCCCGTGTGTAGACACGAGTTATGTGTGGTTTGTGTGTACGTATGTGCAGACGTGACTGTCAATGGGTGGGGTGTGTGTGTCCGCGTGTGGTTGTGTTTTCCGGTGCCTGTGTCAGGGCAGGGCGGGCAGCGGCAGCTCTCAGGCAGAGCCCGCGGTGGCCCCACACCAGCACCCACAGGGGGCTGTGCCCACAACCTCAGAGCCTGAAACGGCCGTTTCTGCACCTGCACACACGCCAGACCAAAAAAGACCAAACACAGTGACTGCTCTTCCTGCCACAGGCGGCAGAGTCCCTGAGGCAGCAGGCGGGGATCAACTCGTCCTGGAGACCCCCACGGGCACGTGCTTTCGCAGCTCACGATACACACGTGCCGTCACGCACGTTCACGCAGAAGCCCACAGCGGTCTCCACTCCCTCTGTGCGCTTCCCCCAAAAATGACGGTGCCCTGAGCTTTCCCAGAGGTTCGCCCTCCCTCGCCCCTGGGGTGACTCCTCATCCCGCGGGCTCGCCCGGGAAGTCAGGACAAGAGGCCTGAGACAAGGCAGTTCCAAGAGGGGACCACGTAGATTTGGGGGGGGAAAGGGGGACTGAGAAAGAAGAAGCGGAGAGGGCTCTTCGGAATGCTAAAAACCGACCGCAACGTAAAATACAGATCTTTACACGTAACCCTCCCAGTTCCTATGATTTTATCCTCATAAAGAGGATGGTCACGGACGGCACCACTGAGGAAACAAAATAAAACAGACGATCTCTTTGTATGGACTCATGTATGTATGTGCACGCATGTGAATATTGCATGTGGACATGTGTCTGATGTGCATGTGTGCATTGCATCGACCATGAGTGTGCATTGCACATGAGCATGTGTGTATGTATGTGTGTGCACGTGTCGGGCTGGCTGCTTGCTAACACCGTGTCCAGGGCCTGACACCTCCCCAGCCCAGCTCGGGCCCTCCCAACCTCCCCCTTGCCTCCTCCTCCTCAGCCCGCCTTCCTCCTGGATTCATCACAGCCACTGACCCGGAAGCCACTCTCACTAAAATGCTGCCTCCGCTCCCAGCCCCACCTGCCCTTCCAGCGGCCCCACCCGCTTTGACGAGGTCACAGCTCACCTCCATGCCCTCCACTGACCCCCACGTGGCCCTGACACAACCCAGCAACAGCAGACACAACGGGGATGCAGGGCAGACCCTCCAACCACCCCCGGAGCCCTCCCGACTCCACCCCCACCCTGGGGCTGCCTCTGTCTGCATGGCTCCCCTCTAGAGCCCCAAGGTCAGCCAAGGCGGGGGCGTCCAGGGCAGGTCTGAGAGTGGACGGGAAAAGAAAAACCATGTCCCCTCTCGCCTTCCACCCCGGTCCCCGCCCTGGGAGAACGCCCTCTCTCCTGCAGCAGGAGCTTGTATTCCAGCCTGATCTCTGGGCTGGCCCCACTCAAGACCACGGCGGGGCGAGGAAACCACACAAAAGACCCCCCCCCCCACCCCCAGCACTCAGCTGGGACATCCCCCCCTGGACCCCATCTCTCAGGACCCTCCTTGCCCCATGGGGGACCCACCTTCTGGAGACGCAGCCCCACCCTCACCATCTGCTGCTCCCCAGCACCGCCCCATAGAAATTTGGGGCCAGGGCAGGTGGCCAGCTCTCGGTTTCATGCAGCAAGGGACCCCTGAGTCATAAACAAGCCATTTAACCCCCCAGAGGCTCGGGTCCTGTGGACACCTGGAAGCCCAGTTTCTGTGGGCACAGGCGGGGGCTCCCCGACCCGGGCACCCACTGCTCCCCAAACTGGGGCCGACGGATGTGCAGAAAAGGCCCCCCGCCACACAGACAGGGAGCCTGCCGGAGAAGCCGGGTGCCCGCGGTGAACATCGAGGCGTGACCAGGCTTCCCCGGGAATTAGCGAGCAGCCCAAGTGTCAGCAGAAACCCGTGTGGCCTCTGCGGTTTTCCCCCCCGGCTGCAGATGGTGTGCGGGACGGGCAGTGACTCAGGCAGGGAGAGGCCACCGCCCGCCACCCGGACGGACTGCTGAGTCACCCTTGAAAGCGCCTGCCCCTCTGACACATCCTTTCAACAATCAATGATAGAAATTACAAATGACACAAGGTATGCTTTACACACAGAACTCATCAGTTAGATAGAGAAGCATCTAAAAGTAAAATGGAATAATTATAGAAATACCGTTAGAGTAGAAATAAAATATAAACGTAAATGATGGAATTTACAAATTCTGTAATCTACAATTTATAGAGAGAATTTACAAATTCTGTCATCTATAATTTACACATAGAATTTATAAATTCCATAAATAAGTATATAAAATTAAAGTGGAAATAAATTATGGAAACAAAATTAGAATAGAAATATATTTATAATAAATGATAGAAATTACAAATTGTGTAATTTATAATTTGTACATAGAACCTATAAATTATATAAAGTAGAAATAAGTTATAGAAATGACATTAATATTTAAAATAAATTATAGAAGTTGCATAATTATATGTCATTATAGAAATTGCACAATTATATGTAATGATAAGTTATATAATTTATAACTTATGCATACACCTTATAAATTATATAAACAAATATGTATAAGTAAAATAGAAATGAATTATGAATACGAATGAATAGAAACAAATGTGTATAAATAAAATAGAAAATAGACTAGAAATAAAACTAGAACAGAAACTCACTACACAGATTTATAACAGTAAATTATAGAAATTATAAATTACATAATTTATACACAGAACCTACAAATTATATAAACAGATGTATAAGTAAAATAGAAATAAATGACAGAAATCACAATAGAATAAATAAAGAGTAAAAAGAACAAATAAAAATAAATAATAAAATCAGAATGGAAATAAAAACGAGGCAGTTAGAGGGTTCCTCGGACCTTGAGATTTTCGTAAGAATGACAGAATAACACAACGATTCCACCATCGTAACAGCGGGCCGGGAAGAAGTTTTGGGGCGTGTTCTGAGCTTGCCCCTGGATGTGCCCGGGCCTTCCTAGATAACCCAGTTCCTCTCCAGGACTCTCCACTCGGGGTGGGTGAGACGGGGACCCCACCGACTCGCCCGGCCGCCCGCGGTCAGCGCCTGCGCCCGGGTCCCCACCCCGTGGGACGGTGGCACCTGCCCCCGGCCACTCCACTCCCGACTCCCGTCTAGCTGCTTTCTCGTGCCTTCCTTCCTTCCTCCCTCGCTCCCAGGGTTCCTGCGAGCCCCCCTAAAAGCAGCAGGTGCAGAACACCGTGCAGACAGACCAGGCGAGGACACGGCGGCCCCGTGCGTGCTCTGGGCTCCGCGTCCTCGGACACCGGGCAAAGCTTTTCTGGAAAAAAGGAGCCAGTCACCTGGCCTGCCCCTGAAAATCCTGAGTCCAGATTTTCGGGGGCTCGAGGCGGGGTCCCCTGCCTACAGACAATTCTAGTCCAAAGGCCCTGGGAGACAGAACAGAGGTGCAGGTGGCACCCCAAATTCTCCAAGTGAGGGACCCCAAGGGGAAGCCGTCACAGTGGTCAACTTCATCTCCAGCACCCATGCTCCCTTCCACTGGCCACTGCCCGCCCCCAATTCGGGCTGGCCCCAAATCACCCGTCAGATGGCCCCAAACTTTATCAGATCACGAGACTTTTGTGTCTCCGGAAACTGGCCCGAGGCCCCAAAATAGACGTGACAGTTCTGTTTATTAACCACAGTGCATTCTCATTATTGGTGGGAGTGACGTTCTGTAAGGGTTGCCGGAAACGCTGTATTCACCAATGTTCAACCACTGTTTTTAGAGAAATACAGGGTTCGGTTCCTGCAGCCTCAGGTCACATTTCCATTAGTCAGTCAACTCACCACCTTGTTTTATGTGTGTTCCTGTCTTTACATACTGAACTCGAAGCCAACAGCACTACAACTCTCGCCTGGCGTAAGCTCATGTCACACATGCATTTTCTCCGTAAGGCACCTCGCAGCCTTTTTGTGCTTTTAGGAACACAAGATAGCTCCTCAGCACTGCGCTTGGGGGCCGTTTCAAACAGCGAAATCTCCAGCCAAAAGCACAAAAATGTGGCACTAAAGAGACCATGAAAAGCACGGCTGTCGACAGTCTGAGAGCCGAAAGGTGACCGAAATTTTCTGCCACTCCATACGTGTCCAAGAACTTAAAGAATATTCATTTGGGAGCTAAGAAATAAGTTTCAGCAAGGAGGTGAATTCACAAACATGGAATCCGCGAATACCGAGGATGGACTGTATTTCAGTTCAAACAACTTAACCACAGCACTTCCTGTGGTCCTGTCCAACAGATGTAGCCATGCATCCCTCAAAAATTTACAATCACCCCAGCATCTTCTGAATGAGTGTCAGGGCCCTGGGAGTCACACAGTTTGAGCATCTGGGGCCTTCATTCAGATCCTCTACTTGGCCATAAACACCGATCCCTTTTTTCCAACACCAGAAAAAACTCCTATTCATGCCTCAAAGCCCTGAGAAAATACTGCCTCCTCTGGGAAGCCCTCCATCCTCCCTCCCAGCCAAGCATTTTTCCACAGGTGATCGCTGTGCATCTTACAGTATGACTGTAGCTCTCGGTTCTCGACTCTGGCTGCACCTTGCAATCCCCCGGGGGAGATTTCTTAAGTCTGCATGCTCAAGCCGTGCCCCAGGCCAATTGAATCAGAAAACGCAGAGGCTGGGACCCAGGCATCCTGGGATGCCAATGTGGGGCCAATTTGTATAGACCCCTACTCAAGGTTTTTAATTCCTTGATATGGCTTGTCTCTTCCCTCCCATCCCCGATGCGTTGGTCCAGGCTCTGCCAACAGCCTCAGTTTCTCCAACCCGCTCTCCACGCTGCTGACCACAGCGGGGTCTTCTGCAGGTGAGCGAGAATGTGCAACTGACAGCTTAAAACCCTCCAGGTGAATCTGAAACCCACATCCTGGCAACTGAGGCCATGTATCACGTAGACCCTGCAGTTCTGGCTTCCTCTACTATAAGCTTCTCTTCCTGGAGACTAGCTGCCCAGGGAGGTCCCTAGCCGCAAGGAGCCCTCTCTGACATCCAGGGGAAAGCGTGGTCCCCACTCCCCTTTACGACACTGCAGCAAAAGGAGTGCACCTTGGTTATCACTCCCCAGGCAGAGACGAGAGGGATGCGGACCAGGCACTTCTTCTCTGGGCCTCTAGCAAACAGCATGGAGAGAGTACGGATACCGCTTAAAGTTCCACCTGTGCCGGCTGAAGGCATGTGTGAGAGACCCAGTGGCGGGGGGGTATGGAGAGAGTTAGATGGGTGGGTGGTTGGGTGGTGGGTGGATGGATGGATAGATAGCATAGACAGATACATTGATAAAGATACCTAAAAGAAAAAGATAGATGTTAATTCTAAATGATGGAGGATAGATGAAGCATGGAGGAATGGATGAACCGATGGATGGGTAGGTGGGTGGATAGATGGGTGCATGGGTGGGTGGGTGGGTGAGTGGATTAGCAGGTGGATAGCTGGACAGACAGATGGATAAATGGATGGATGGACTAATGGATACATAAGTAGATGGATGCATGGGTGGATGGAAGGATAGATGGATGGATGGATAGATGGATAAATAGATGGGCAGATGGATAGATGAGTGGATGAACAGATGGATAGGTAGGTAGATGAACAGATGGATAGAGAGATGGACAGATGAATGGATGGGTGAGTGGATGATGGGTCAATGGA